>NW_027531917.1:4528737-4707677 GCF_008692635.1 Crocuta crocuta | reverse complement strand
TTTTTTTTTTTTCTTTTTTTTGTTTTAGGTTTTTTTTTTTTTTTTTTTTTTTTTTACTACCTGTAGGTGTAAGGTTAGGTTGTTTGAGATTTTTCTTGCTTCTTGAAGTAGGCCTGTATTGCTGTAAACTTCTCTCTTAGAATGGATTTGCTTCATTCTAAAGGTTTTGAATGGTTGTGTTTCCATTTTCATTTGTTTCCATGTAATTTTTAATTTATTCTTTTATTTCCTGGTTGACCTATTTTCATTGTTTAGTAGCATGTTATTTAATCTCTATGTATTTGTGGTATTTCCCGATTTTTCTTGTGCCTTGACTTCTAGTTTCATAGCATTGTGGTCAGAAAAGATACATAGTATGATATCAATTTTTTTGAATTGTTGAGGCTTATTTTGTGGCCTAATATGTGATATATCCTGGAAAATGTTCCATGGGCACTTAAAAGAATGTGTATTCTGGGGCACCTGGGTGGCTAAGTTGGTTGAGCATCTGACTCTTGGCTTTGGCTTGGTCATGGTCTTGGTTAGTGGGATCAAGCTCTAAGTTGACCTCTGCACGGACAGCATGGAGCTTGCTTTGGATTCACTCTCTCCCTCTGCCCCTCTCCTGCTCATGCTCTGTCTCAAAATAAATAAAGAAAGAAACTTAAAAAAATGTGTATTGTGCTGTTTAAGAATGGAATGTTCTGAATATATCTGTTAAGTCCTTCTGGTCTAGTGTGTTGTTTGAAGCCACTGTTTCCTTCTTTAGTTTGTTTAGATGATCTGTCCATTGATGTGAATGGGGTGTTAAAGTCGCCTACTATTATTTTATTATTATTGATTAGTTCCTTAATGTTTATTACTAACTGTTTTCTGTATTTGGGTGCTTTCATGTTGGGTGCATAAATATTTACAGTTGTTATGTATTCTTCTTGGAGAGTTTTCAATCTGCAGGTGTCTTTAGGTCTAAAATGAGTCTCTCTTTTTTTTTAATGTTTTTTTAAATTTGTTTCTAGGAGAGAGAGAGAGAGAGAGAGACAGCGTGAGCAGGGGAGGGTCAGAGAGAGAGGGAGTCACAGACTGAAACAGGCTCCAGGCTCTGAGCTGGCAGTCAGCACAGAGCCCGACGCGGGGCTCGAACCCACGAACCAGGGGATCATGACCTAAGTGAAAGTCGGATGCTTAACCGACTAAGCCACCCAGGCGCCCCCTAAAATGAGTCTCTTGTATACAGCATATGGATGGGTCTTGTTTTTTATTTTTTAATTTTTAATTTTTATTTTTTTAAGTTTATTTTGAGAGAGTGTGTGTAAGGAAGAGAGGGGCAGAGAGAGACAGAGAGAGGGAGAGAGAGAGAGAGAAAATCCCAAGCAGGCTCTGAAGTGCCAGCACTGAGCCTGTTGCAGGGACTGAACCCACAAACCAGGAAATTGTGACCTGAGCAAAAGTAAGATGCTTAATTGACTGAACCACCCCAGGTGCCCCAGGTCTTGTGTTTTTATACATTCTGTCACCCTATCTTTCAATTGGAAAAGCTAGTCCATTTACACTCAAGGTAATTATTGATAGATGTAAATTCAGTGCCATTTTATTACTTGTTTTGTGGTAGTTTTGGAAGATTTTCTCTGATCCTTTCTTGTCGTTCTCTCTTTACCAGTTTGATTGTTTTCTTCAGTGATATATTTGGATTTCTGTCTCTTTATTCTTTGTATATTTATTAGTGGCTTTTGATTTGTGGTTACCATTAGGTTGGTATATAACATTTGCTACATACAGGAGTCTCTATTAAGTTGATGACCGTTTAAGTTTGAAACCATTCTTTACTGCTTCCCATGTTTTAGGTGTCTGGTTTCATATTTTAAATCTTTTATTTTGAGAATTATTTGAATGATTTTTAACAGAAATATTTTTTTTTTTTTTTTTTTACTGCTTTTGTATTTCCTACCTTCATACTGCCATTTTTGGTCTTTCCTTCTCACTCAAAAAGTCCCCTTTAATATTTCTTGCAGGGCTGGCTTAGCTGGTCTTGAACTTCCTTAGTTTTTCTTTGTCTCCTTGCATTCTGAATGATAGCCTTGCTGGATAGGGTATTATTGCCTGCAGATTTTTCCCAGCCAGCACACTGAACATATCATGCCACTTCTTCCTAGCTTAAAAGTTTCTGCCGGGGGTGCCTGAGTGGCTCAGTAGGTTAATCGCCTGACTTTGGCTCATAGTTCATGAGTTCGAGCCCCGCACTGGATGTTGTGCTGACAGCTCAGAGCCTGGATCCTGTTTCAGACTCTGTGTCTCCCTCTTTCTCTGCCCCTCCCCTTCAAGTGCTCTGTCTATAAAATATAAAATAAATAACATAACATAACATAAAATAACATAAAATAAATAAAATGAAATAAAATAAAATAAAATAAAATAATAAAATAAAATAAAATAAAAAGTTTTTTAAGTTTCTGCTGAAAAATTCAATAGTACCCTTATGGTGTTTTCTTTGTATGTAACTATCTTATTTTGTGTTGCTGTTTTGAATATTTTTTCTTTATCACTACATTTTGCCATTTGATTTACAATATGCCTTCATGTGAATCTGCTTTTGTTGATTTTGTTGGGGGTTCTCTGGGCTCATGGATTTGGATATGTTTCAGTTACTATTTCTTCAAATAAGTTCTCTGTCCCCTTTTCTCTCTTCTTTTTCTGAGACTTCAATAATGCAAATGCTATTATGTTTGATGGAGCACTGAGTTCCCTAAGTTTATTCTCATTTTGCATAATTCATTTTTTTCTCTTTTGTTCAGCTTGATTACTTTCCATTACTCTGTCTTCTAGGTCATTAATTCATTCCTTTGCTTCTTCCAGCCAATTCATTCATTTTTTCCCCATTTCCTAAACTACTGTAATTTCCAAATTTGATTTCAAAGATAAATTTATTTTTTGACAGTAAAAAATCCTGTTGTTGTAGTCTTCAACCTTTAAAATGACTGTGTGTTCTTCGGATTGATCAAAAGAAATGCTCTGAAAATTGAGATGAAACTTGGGTGTGCAGCAAGATTGAAGTAAAATACAACTTAAAAATGTGCTATATCTTATTTATGATGATAGTTTTCTAAATGGAGAAATATGTCTAAAAAGGGGGAGGGCACCTGGATGGCTCAATTGGTTGAGCATCCGACTCTTGATTTAAGCTCCAGTCATGATTCCAGGATCATGGGATCTTTCTCTCTCTAAAACTAAAGCTTAAAAAAAAAAAAAAAAGAAAGAAACATGTAGCTGTACTCACACAGACATTTATATTTTGTTTTTTAAAAGAAAGCTTGCTTCTTTGGAAGTATTCTTAAATGAAGCAGAATTTTTTTTCTCTTTTACTTGAATATGGTAGTTTCATTCTTGTAAGATATATCACAGGTTTTGGTGCTGTGTAACAGTTGTAACTAGCATGTGGTCCAGAAAACACATTGTTGTTGTTTTCTTGATTTCTAAATGGTTATTTTCTATTTATGATATCAAACTTCCACAAAGTTTACAAAGAATTTCATAAGTTAGGTTTCAGTGAACTGCTCTTTTTGCTATGGGAGGTCCTTAAACACAGCATTTACTCTTATAAATGAAAATTTCTGATCAACTAGAACACTGACACTTAGTTCAGTTTGAGGTGTCTCTCTCTCTTTTTTTTTATTGAATATTGATGTTCCTCTGAATGGTATTGATAAATGGTTCAGAAGAGAAATTCGATGAAATAAAAGAGTAATGTTTATTCATAATACTAATTAAATTATTTGCCTATCTTAAGTAAACTACTGCTTCTAACTATCAACTTATCATGAGGTGATAGAAAAGAGTCTGAGTATACCTGTAAAATATGTTTGTTTCTTTTTACTACTTTAAGATATATTTAAAGATAACTGGTTTGGCAACAATGAAGCAAAAGAAAGACAAATCAAGAAATCGATCCCATTTATAATTGCACCTAAAACCATAAAATACCTAGGAATAAATCTAACCAAAGAGGTGAAACATCTATACACTGAAAACTATAGAAAGCTTATGAAAGATATTGAAGAAGACACACAACAATGGAAAAATATTCCATGCTCCTGGATAGGAAGAACAAATATTGTTAAAATGTCAATACTACCTAAAGTAGTATGAATACTACATATTCAATGCAATACCTATCAAAATAATACCAGATTTCTTCACAGAGCAAGAAAAAACAATCTTAAAATTTGTATGGAATCAGAAAAGACCTTGAATGGCCAAAGCAATCTTGAAAAAGAAAACCAAAGCAAGAGGCATCACAATCTCAGACTTCAAGTTGCATTACAAAGCTGTAATCATCAAGACAGTATGGTACTGGCACAAAAACAGACACTCAGATCAATGGACCAGAATAGAGAACCCAGAATTAGGCCCACAAATGTATGGCCAACTCATCTTTGACAAAGCAGGAAAGAATATTCAGTGGAATAAAGACAGTCTCTTCAGCAAGTGATGCTGGGAAAATTGGACAGTGACATGAAGAAAAATGAACCTGGATCACTTTCTTACACCATACACAAAAACAAATTCAAAATGGATGAAAGATCTAAATGTAAGACAGGAAGTCATCAAAATCCTCAAGGAGAAAGCAGGCAGGAACCTCTTTGACCTTGGCCACAGCAACTTCTTACTCAACACATCTCAGGAGGCAAGGGAAACAAAATCAAAAATGAACTATTGGGACCTCATCAAAATAAAAACTTCTGCACAGCAAAAGAAACAATCAGCAAAACTAAAAAGCAACCAATGGAATGGGAGAAGATATTTGCAAACAACATATCAGATAAAGGATTGGTATATAGAATCTATAAAGAATTTATCAAACTCCACACCCAAAAAACAAATACTCCAGTGAAGAAATGGGCTAACGACATGAACAGACACATCCCCAAAGAAGACATCCCGATAGTCAACAGACACATGAAATGATGTTCAACATCACTCATCATCAGAGAAATACAAATCAAAACCAGAGTAAGATACCATCTCACATCTGTCAGAATGGCTAAAGTCAACAAGTCAGGCAACAGCAGATGCTGGTGAGGATGAGGAGGAAGAAGATCTCTGTTGCACTGCTGGTGGGAATGCAAACTGGTGCAGCTACTCTGGAAAACAGTATGGAAGTTCCTCAAAAAATTAAAAATAGAACTACCCTATGACCCAGTAATTGCACTACTAGCTATTCACCCAAGGGATACAGGTATGCTGTTTTGAAGGGACAGGTGCACCCCAATGTTTACAGCAGCACTATTGACAATAGCCAAAGTATAAAAAGAGCCCAAATGTCCATCAATGGATGAATGGATAAAGAAGATGTGGTATATACATATAATGGAGTATTACTTGGTAATCAAAAAAAGAATGAAATCTTGCCATTTGCAACTACATGGATGGAACTAGAGGGTATCATGCTAAGCGAAATTAGTCAAAGACAAATATCATATAACTTCACTCATATGAGGACTTCAAGATACAAAACAGATGAACATAAGAGAAGGGAAGAAAAATAATATAAAAACAAGGAGGGGACAAAAACTTAAGAGACTCATATATGGAGAACAAACAGAGGGTTACTGGAGAGGCTGTGGGAAGGGGGATGGGCTAAATGGGTAAAAGGCATTAAGGAATCTACTCTTGAAATCACTGTTGCACTATATGCTAACTAACTTGGATATAAATTTAAAAATTAACAAAAAAAGAAAGAAAAAATATAATTCGTTTGGGGAGATCCTAAATAATAAGTTTCAAGTTAACTGCATTTATTAGTGTGTTTTATGTTTAAAGAAAAAAGGAACAACTTTTTGAAATGTTAAAAAAAGTCAACACATTTAGGAGTTATGTAAAAACAAACAGCAATCAAATCTAGAAAAATATTTTCCTAGTCTGGGTTATGGACTACATAGAGTAGAATATTAGTAAATATATTAGGGATGTGTTAACACCTCTCTAGTCTAAGCTTTCTTTTTGTTGCTGTTTTTTTTTTCTTTTAAAATCATGGTTCTCAGACTTCAGTGGGCCTCAGAATCACCTGGAGGGTTTGTAGAACAAAGACTAATGGGCTTCATCATCAGACTTTCTACTTCAGCAAGTTTATGCTGTTAGATTGGGGCCACATTAGATAACTAACTATTCTTTTAATCAGTGAAGTAAAAATTTTAAAATCAAGATATGTCAAAATGCAGTTTTTGCACATCCCCTATTTCATACTTAAAAGCATTATGTAAGTATTCTAAAAATCTTTAGACTTTTAGCACTGTTGGTTTTGTGTTTTCCTTTCTGTTTGGACAGATGGATGAAGATTTCAATGGGCCATATGCTCCAAAGGATGAAGTATTGTGAGCGTTTTTATTACTTTTTCTTGAAAAAATGTTTAACACTAATGATAGCCAATCATAACCAGAAACAGGAAGATATCTATCTCTATTGATATCTTATATATCTGAAGGTATTTACTATAAGACATTGGCTCATGTAGTTATGGAGGATGGCACCTCCCACAATTTGCTGTCTGCAAGGGAGAGGCCCAGGAAAGACAATGATGTATTTCTAAGAGAATGGAATTCTCTACCTGGGACTAGGAGAACTGATAGAAGGTTATAAATTCAATCCATTAAGTCTGAAGGTCTGAGAACCAAGAGCACCAAGTGCATCAATTTCATAGATCAACCAGTCAGGCAGAGTGAATTCAACCTTCTTCTGCTGTTTTGTTTCATTCTGCCCCTCAATGCATTACATAATGCCCACCAGCATCAGGGAAGGCCGTGTACTTTACTCAGTTCACTAATATAATCTCTACTGGACACACCCTCACAGATACAATCAGAAATACTATTTAACTAGATATCTGGACATCCTGTGGACTAATCAAATTGGCCCATACAATGAACCATCATGCATCTACCCACTGCCAACTTAGCACTCATTAACAATTCCTTAAACCATACTTAACTCCAAGTAAAGATGATAGTGAGGTCACAATCCCACCTAGCATGATACAACCATGCTGTATAAAACTGAAAATGCACTAACCCTTTCCCCAGAAAATGGGGTAAAGTCTGAGTTATGTTTACTCTTCTCCTTGATATCTGGTAACTTAAACACTATGATGTCAAATTAACTATAATTAATTATTATGCAATAAATTGAATACATTTTATATCACATAAGAGAATATGATTGCAAAAAAATGAAGATATTTGCTATTTATATATGTATGCAAATATACAAATAGAAATATATGCGTCTATATAAGCAAACACACACAAATATATTCTTACCAAACTGAGGAGTACATACTTATGTTAATTATAGTCCTCATTTCTGCAAATAGTCATGTGGAATAGCTGGTATTTATAAATACCTCCTCCACTGCCTATTCTATAATTCCTTTTTCTACAGTAAGCACCTCAGCTGGCAAGTGTTTTTACCTGGTCATTCTTTTTTACCTTCATTCCTGAAATGTCTGGCCAACAGAAATCCTGTTTGGATTGGTTTGTTGGAGTTTTCCATTGACTTTAATTATAAGGAATACAACTACTAAGAGTGTCCTAAGTGATGTGATTTCAGACATACTTGTCCTCATCTCCATTGTGGAGAAGTAGTCCAATTTTTCCTTGGTAGTCTCATCACCTAGCAGAGTAACTCCCTTCATTGCAAGATGGTTTAGAGGAAGGAAGAGCATAAAGTAGCTTAGTTCCAGTCTTAACTTCCTGTTCAACAGAATCATTCTTTGTGTGCTGGTGAAAATATTCCTTCCTTTGGCTGTAAGGCAATTAGAACAGCAGAGCAGAAAAGCATGGGTACAGGAAGTAAAAATCATGCTAGTTCATCATTAGCAGTAATAGTGAATGGTGCCACTTCCATTTCCAGTACCTGATTTGTAGATTCATGAATTCTAGCTAGAGGAGAAACAGTATTGAATATTGGACACTGATTCAGAAAACATACAGCCTTCTGGAGACACTGCCAAGCCCTGCTGGTAATGCTATCTAGGTGGTGCAGTAACTGAATTTCAAAAGATGATTCCATTGTTCTAGCAAACTACCTGTAACAGCAAGGTTGGGAAATGGTAAGAAAAGTGAATTCTATTATCAAGGAGCCACACTTTATTTACAGTGAAATGAGTTGCCTGATTAGAAGCAATGAGGGTGGATTACCATGACAGTAGATTAGGAATTCTGTAAATTCACAGAGTATTGGTAGAAGCATCTCATGCAGGACTGAAAATCTATATCCAGAATAAGTATCTATTCTAGTAAAAACAAACACTTCCCAACTCATTATTGTAATCAGGCCAATATAATCAACCTTCCATGAGGTAGGTGGCTGATTATCCCAATGAAGAGACTCAGTGTTAATCTATGCTGCTGGCAGACTCAGCACTCAACAATGTCAATAGCTTGGTCAACCATAATAAACAGAATTACATATTGTGGAGCCCACACATAACATCCATTTGGGCCATGATACCCCCTTTTTCATGTGCCCATTTGGTGATGATAGAGTTGGCAGGAGAAATATGTTGACTGGTATCTATCATATGGGTCATCCTACCCACTTGATTAAAATCTTCCACTGTTGAGGTCTCCCTTTGTTGAGCATTTATATGGAACACAAATAAATTCATGTGTTTTGTTCATTTAGAAGGATCTATCCAAAGACCCTTTCCACAAATTTCTTTGTCATTTTCCAGTTATAATTTTTTAATGTCTCTGACCATTCAGCCAAACCATTTCTCAAAGCCCCTGCATCATTACATAGCCACATACACAGCTAAGGCTCCTAGCAGGTAAATGAACAATCAGGTAAATGCTCAAACTTCTGCCCTTTGATAGGATTTTTCTTAATTACTGTTCTTCAGGGATGTCCCATAGACTTGTCAGTAGTGCTGCAATTGTCTACTTTCAAATGGTGTCTGTATATCCTGCAGAACTAGTAGTAAACCAGATCCAGGACATCCCTCTGTCTACTGTGAGAACCCTCTGTGAGGCTGTAAGTATGGCTAGAATAGAGAAGCTAGCCTGTAAGATGTGGGAAACATGGACATTCAGACCATTTCTTCATGTAACTTACTGATACCTTCAAGGCCTGGGGAGGCTACATCATGTATATACCATGTTATTTGTGGCCATGTGCTCCCATCTGAATGGCTTTGTGGGTCAGACAACACCCAGTTCATGAAGGGAAGCTCTGATCTCATAGGAACTTGGTGGCCCATGGTTAAGCATTCAATCTCTACTAAGGCCTAGTAGCAGACCGATAGCTGTTTCTCAAGTGGGAAAGAGTTGTCTGTAGTGATGGCATGGCTTAGCTCCAAACCTAAAGGCCAATGCTGTGATTTACATACAGAGACCTGCCTAAGGCTCCAAAAAGCATCCCTATATGCCACTGTGACTTCAACCTCCATTGATTGGATCATATGACCCAAGTGGCAGAGCAGCTTGCATAGCCTCTTATACCTTTGTAAATTCTTCTCTTGTTCAGAGTCACATTTAAAACTAACAGCTTTTCTGGACACTTGGTAAATGGGTTGAAATAATACATACAAATAAAAATGGCATTGCCTCCAAAATACACAGGGTCCCACTAGCTGTTGTACTTTATTTTTAGCTGTAGGAGGAACAGATGTAACAACTTATCCTTTACCTTAGAAGAGATGTCTCCACATGACCCACCAATTGGACCTCTAGAAATTTCACTCAGATAAATGAGACCTGAATTTTGTTGAATTTATTTCTGAACTTCTGGTATGCAAATGTCTACTAATAAGTCTACAACAGTTGCTAATTTTGCATACTAGGTCCACTCAGTATAACATGTGTGATATCTTATTGAAGGGAAAGAAGATACAGATCCTTGAGTGAATACTTGCAAATCATACATCTGATAAGAGCTTTGTATCCAGAATATACAAAGAATATCAAAATTGAATGAGAAATTTTACCTCACTTTAAAAAAAGAGAAAATATTTGAACAGACATTTCAATAAAAAAATATACAGATGTCATATAAAGACCCAAAAATACATTCAATATAATTCATCATTGGGAAAATGCAAATGATGACCATAGTGAGACACTATGACCCACCATTGAAAATAACTAAAATCGAGACTATTCATAATGGAAACAGCCATGAAGACTTTTGTATTCATAGATTAGGCACAAAATGAGGTGAGAAATAAAGGCACAAAATTGAAGGGGAAATGAAATTTAACTCAAGTTTGGGTTATGTTAAGCTTAACATGCCCCTATTGCTTACCCAACCCTCCTGCTGAGATTTCACTGGGCTTTTCATCTATGTAGTTTATTTCTCCTCTTTTTGGCTTTAACAAACAAATTCTAAGAAAAAGAAGAACTTATTAATGACTCTACCAAAATATAGACCCTTTACTTTCCCCCCAGCTGCCAATCAAGTCCCACGTAGAGGTTAAGCATTTTTTTCTACTCTTCACACATCAAATCAAAATATTGCTAATTCTTCGTTGTCATATTTTGGTATATATAACGTCATTATTTTCTGAATGAACATTCACTTTCATTTCTCTCCTAATGCTTAAAATATCTAACTAGTTGTCCTTAAAAGTAAGATAAATAACAATTGCCTGACCAACCTCCAGACCCTGTGTGATCCAAACCATGCTGGTCTTTCTTGTCCCACCTGGCTCCTTCTTGCTTCTTTCTTGCATACCAGCTACACTGACCACTTTTGGGTTTTTGTTCATCCAAAGATCTAGCTCTGAGATCATCTAGACCCTCCAATGATAGAAGACCATAAAAATCCAAAGTCCAACTCATCAGCTTGTTAGACACTAGACTCTTAGGCATCTTCCCTGACCTATTGAAGGAGAATCTGCATTTTAAGAAAATCTTCACAGGCATTAATGTTTGAGAAACATTGATATATACCACCTTCCAATGTGGTCCTTTGTTTTGTTTTCCCTTTATTCTTCCCTGGACCTTTGCCAAGTAAAATTTCTCATCTGCTTATAAATTATAGTGGGAAGTTAGGTCTAGGTCTAGAATTTCAGCTGCAGTTTGCATGAGGAGGACAACTGTATTTGGGGTTAGCTCCTGAAGGGAATCTAGAACTTTCACCTCATTAAAATCATGTATGATTAGCTCAAATAAAATGAGACTAATAAAAGCACTCTCAGAACAACAAAGTTTATAGATAAACTGAAGTTTGAATAATTATGTTAGAGTGTCACTTATGGTGGAAAATAAGGGAAAATGATGACTTGNGTCAAAGATTAGTTGGCTGTATACTTTTGGGTCCACTTCTGAGTTCTCAATTCTGTTCCATTGGTCTATGTGTCTGTTTTTGTGCCAGATGACTTGATGTTTATGATGTCAGAGTCTGAATCCCCTATGGGACAGCAAGACTTCTCATACATGTTCAAAACAACAATACTGAGAAGAACAGCTTAGTTTTGTCCTAAAGGGAATCCTTGGGTGTTATTAGGGGAATTTTAGTTCTTCATTCCTTCTTCCTTTGGCAAAAGCACATAGTCATACTGTTGGTTGACTTCTGTTTGAAACAAGTTGGTGTAAATTTTCCTGAACTTGGTAAATAAAGTATTCAAAGTGAATCAATGCTGCTGTCTATATTTTGCCATTCCAGTGCTAGTATATTTTTTTCTACTTTAGAAGGCTTAACACTTTGGAGAGATTTCCTCAATTTCTTATAAGATATGGGTAATAGAGAAATGATTTCTATCATATTCATTATTCTTTGTATAGAAAGTTGAAATAGTTAGATTTATAAGTGTACATTGGGTTTGCAAGAGGCCATAAAGCCAATAAGTAGAAGAAAACAAAAAGTGAGTAAGTTATATATTTTATCGTGGTGGTCGTAATTTAGATAAGCAAAATAGCTGTGATACTGAATTCCTCCCTTTAACAATGCTTTACCTCTTAACATATATATGATGACTTTGTAAGTATTGGTGAATTAAAATTTTAAATAGTACAGTGGCTTTCACACATGAAGTGATAAATAAGTATATAGGAAATATATATACATTTGAAATGAATCTGACAGTACAAATACTTTAAATGAAGTGAGTGCGTCACTCGTTTTTCAATCCTGTAATGAGTAATCCAAGAGATTACTGGGCTTGAGGTGTCTGCTGCAGGCCAGTTCACCTTCCTAAGTTTCTTTTAAGACAATCACAAGTATCAAACACCTAAAGTGAATTATTCTTATTCTTCTTATCATTAAGATTAGCTCCTGGGACAGAGTATGGCAACATGTCAGGGAGAAGCCCTTTAATTAGATGCTTGTTTAAAAATACAAAATATACAAGCATTTAAAACAAATGTCACTATATTTTTCTGGAGGTGCAGGTCACAGGATTAGACCAGGTCATCTGCCCTCTTTTCGTTTCTCTGAGGGTACCCCCAAAGCCCAGGAAAGGAAGTGAATACATCAGAGTCCAGACATTGTTATTACTTTTCACTAGAGAATCCATGTTATTGCATAAGTCTGTAGTTTAATTCTTGTTGCTGTATAACATTCCCATTGTTCTGGGGTTTTTTTCTGTAAATTATCTACAATTTTGCTCACTCACACAGTGTTATAACCCAAAGTCTGTATTACTTATAAAAGTAATTGGTGTGTATTTCCTCTGCTATCATAAAGATTTGTTTCCCTGACGTTTTTAAGTGAAAAGTTGGCATCAATCTATGAGTATATGAGTGTGGTGTATACACTGTCTGGTCCTACTTTAGGTTGGGTAGGTGTGGACAGGCTTTGGGGTCTTAGAAACTCAGACTTTCTTGGCAGCATTCTCTTGTACATGTCTCATCTACGGATTCCACTGCTCTGATGTGTCTTTCATCAAAATTTCAACTAATTTTTGCCTTTCAGAAAATGACCAAAATGTCCTGACAAGACATTTCTCCAAAGAAGACATATAAATGGCAAACAGACACATGAAACAATGCTCAATATCACTAAGTATCAGGGAAATGTAAATCAAAACCACAATGAGATATCACCTCACACCTGTCAGAATGGTTAGAATAAGTATACACAACAAACAGCAAGTGTTGACAAGGATGTGGAGAAAAAGGAATCTTTGTGCATTGTTGGTGGGATGCAAACTCGTGCAGTCACTGTGGAAAACAGTATGGAAGTTCCTCAAATTATTAAAAACAAATGCTCTACAATCTAGTAATTGCACTAATACGTATTTATCCAAAGAAATCAAAATGATTAATTTGAAAGGATACATGAACATCTCTGTTTATTGCAGCATTATTTACAACATAAAAATTGTGGAAGCAGTCAAGTGTCCATAGATAGATGAATGAATAAAGAAGATGTGGGAATATATATTAATATTAATATATGTGATATATATAGAATATATGAATATTCATATTAACCAAAATTATATGCATATTATTCAGTCATAAAAAGTCATAGATGAATGGATAAATAAGATGTAATATATATTATATATTGAATGTATAAATTATTATGAATAATATGAATATTATTCAGTCATAAAAATAATGAAATTTTGCCATTTGCAAATTATGAATGGGTCTAGAGAGTATAATGCTAAGCAAAATAAGTTAATCAGAGAAAGACAAAATACCGTATGATTTTACTCATATGTGGAATTTAAGAAACAAAGGGGAGAAAGAGAGATAAACCAAAAAATAGACTCTTACTTTAGTAAACAAATAGAGGGTTACCAGAGGGGAGGTAGGTAGGGGGAAATCCATGAAATAAGTGAAGAGTATTAAGAATACATTCATCTTATGAGGACTGAGTAATACATAGAATTGGTGAATCACTATATTGTACACCTGAGAGAATTATAACACTGTATGTTAGCTATACTGGAATTAAAATAAAAATAAAATTTAAAAAAATCTCCTGTTTACTGATGGGTCCCCATTCTCACTTCTGTTGCAAAATTTTTCATTTTTATACAACATTTTTGTCATTTCAGTGTCATGTTGGGAAAGACCTAAAATATACATCTCTGCAAAGCTGACATTTTAGACACGACACTCTGCAAATTTTTAAAAAGTAAACTATGAAGTTACAGAAGTATTATTTATTGAATATTTAGATGTAAAGGATGATATCACAATGCTAAGCTCATCCAGTTGCCTAGACCATGGCAGAAAGTGGATTAAAACAACCTCTTTAAAACAATAATAATTAACATTATTAATAATATAAACACCCTTTATTATGAACATATTGATTTTCTTACTTTAAAATATTTCATAGTTCCTCCTTCTACATACATTTGAGTATGTTTTTGTGCTCAAAGAATCAACACACTTAGAGTTAGTTAAAAACAAACACCAACTTGGGACCGGGCAGGGGTGGATGCTAAGATGATAGAGTAGGAGGATAACTCTAAAATTGCCTTGACCCTCAAACACAGCTAGATAAATATCAAATTATTTTGAACACACAAGAAACTGATCTGAAGACTGACAGAACAAACCACACAACTAGAGGGAGAGAAGAGGCAATATCATCGAAGGTGATGCATCAAGGGAGGTACAGAGACATGATTTAGGTAAGAGGCACATCATAGTGCTGCAGAGAGGAGGGAAGGCTGGTCATAGCCAGAGGAGAAAGAGAGAAAGAAAGAGAGGAAGAGAGATTGAGGAGTCCACAGTAAACACAAGGAAATACTTTCCGAAGCCAATGACTGGGAAAATGATAGGGGCTGATTTGCCTGAGCTTTATAACCAGCTCAAAGGGCTCAAAGACTGGAGTTTTAGAGGTCCTCGGTGTGGCTAGTGTGGCATCCTGAGGACACCACAGTGGTCCTATGAGAAGGTGGTTAGATAAACTGAGGGTGGGCGGTGCAATCTGAGGATCCCTTAGGACAAGCTGGGAAAAGATATTCCCCCTTCTTGTTGTGCTCTGGGATAGGTGACACTGTCTCTCCAGAGACAAAAGACCTGGAGGGGATGCTATTTCCCTCCCCCCCCTTCAGCACAGAGACACTTACTGAGGTTGGTTAACCTGGACACTGGCTATTTGCTGTGCTTTCTCCCAAACCCTATACTTCTGTGCTTTGATGTGACTGCCCTCCTGGCTCAAACTTGCATCAATCAGTCCCAGCATGGCAAGACTCTCACTCAGAGAACCAGAGTGGGTCCACACCATGCCAGGCACATAAGGTTTAGAGTTTTAAGACCAGGAGTCTGCCTAGGATACAGCCCAAGGTGCACTGTGCTGCCAGGCAGGCAGAAGGCCCTAACACAGTATGAAAGCAGTGATCTGAGGGACACCTGGAACACAGGAGGGGAAATTGTTTGCTTTTCTAGGAAGGCTTACTGGAAGCAGCAAGCACAAACTCCCCTCTCTGGGGATGAGGGAGTTGGTTGACACCATTTCCCTTCCCCCACCTCTCAGTATAAACTAATTCAGTAAACAGCACAGTGCCAATATTGATTGATAGCCTAAACCACTTACACAAAGGCTCACCCCATTGTGCTCTGTGAGTACTGCTTTTCTCAGACAAGTGTGCCTGACACACAGAGCAGTGGTGCCTTCCCTCAGAAGGCCAGCACAAATGCCCAAACACACCATGTCCACTGACCATAGAGCTCTGCAAAGCTTCAGCTCTAAGTGTAAATAGCATCAGGTCTCTTTTAAAGAGCAAACCAGAGTACACCTAGTTAAAACTCACCACACTTTGGCCAAAATCTGGACACTCCCCGCTACAGGCAAGGAGAAGTTCTGTAGAAGGTTGACTTGAGGGAAAGAGCAGCCAAAACACAGCAGCAGAATACACAAAGCATACACAAGAAATATTTCCTGAAGTGCCAGGCCCTGGATAGTATATGACTTCTTCATAAAGCCATTACTCTAAGGAGCAGGAAATATAGAACAGTCTTTCCTAACACACAGAGGCAAAGACCTAGACAAAATCCCAAAATGAAATAATTCATCCCAAAAGAAAGAACAAGAAAAGGTCATAACCTGGAACCTAATCTAAACAGATATGAGTAATATGCCTGATCCAGAATTTAAAATTTTTTTAATGTTTTATTTATTTCTGAGAGAGAGAGAGACAGCATGAGCAGGGGAGGGTCATAGAGAGAAGTAGACACAGAATCCAAAGACAGCCTCCAGGCTCTGAGCTAGCTGTCAGCACAGAGTCCGATGCAGGGCTCAAACCCACAAACTGCGAGATCATGACTTGAGCCAAAGTCAGACCTTTAACCAACTAAGCCACCCACGTGCCCCCTGATTCAGAATTTAAAGCAACAATCATAAAGATATTAACTGGACTTGAGAAAAGCATAGAAGACAGCAGGGAGTCTCTTACCATAGAGCTAAAAGAGCTAAAACCTAATCAGGCCAAAATGAAAAATGGAATAATGGAGTCTTGAAACCTACTAAAAGTGAAGGCCACAAGCATGGAAGAAGGAGAGAAACAACTAAGTGTTATACAAGATCAAATCATGGAAACTAATGAAGCACAAAAGAGGGAAAGAAAAATCTTGGATCACAAAAATAGATTTAGGGAATTCAGTAACTTCATAAGGTGTAATAACATTCATATCATAGATATCCCAGAAAAAGAAGGTGTAATAACATTCATATCATAGGAATCCCAGAAAAAGAAAATCCCAGAAGAAGAAAAAGGGGGCACAAGTTTATTTCGGCAAATTATAGCCAAAACAACCCTAATCTGGGGAAGGAAACAGATACCCAAGTCCAGGAGGCACAGAGAACTCCATTCAAAATCAACTAAAGCAGGCCAACACCAATAAGTATCATATTTAAATTTGGAAAATAAAGAGATAAAGAAAAAAGCCAAACAGTAAAAGAAAAAAGAAGTCCCAAACTTATAAGTAAGACAAATAAGTTGGCAGCAGATCTCCACAGAAACTTGGCAGGCCAGAAGGGAGTGGCATGATATATTCAACACGCTGAATAGCAAAAATATGCAGCCAAGAATACTCTATCTAGCAAGGCTATCACTCAAAATAGAAGGAGAAATAAAAAACTTCCTAGACAAACAAAAACTAAAGGAGTCATGACCACTAAACCAACCCTGCGAGAAATATTAAGGGGGACTCTTTGAGTGGGACAGAAAGATCAAAAGTGACACAGACTGGAAAAGAAAAGAGAATCTTTAGAAACAATGATAAAACAAGTAATAAAATGACACTAAATTAATATCTATCAATAATCACTCTGAATGTAAACAGACTAAATTCTCCAATCAAAAGACACAAAATGTAAGAATAATTAAAAAACAAGACTTATGTATATGCTGCCTATAAGAAACTCATTTTAGACACACACACATATACACATATCTGTATCACATATCATATCATATAAATATCATATCACATATCATGTAAATATGATACCCTTTATCATAATAAAGGGATCTATACAACAAGAAGATGTAACAATTGTAATAATTTATGTCTCCAACTTGAAGACACCCAAATATATAAAACAATTAATTACAAACATAAAGGAGCTCATTGATAATACAATAATAGTAGGAGAGTTTAACACTTCCACATACAGCAATGGACAGATCAGCTAAGCAGAAATTCAACAAGGAAACAATGGCTTTGAATGACACACTGGACCAGATGGACTTAACAGATATATTCAGAACATTTCATTCTAAAGCAGCAGAAAACACACTCTTTTTGAGAGTAAATGGAACATACTCCAGAATAGATCACATACTGGGTTATAAATCAGGTCTCAACAAGTACAAAAAGACTGAAATCATACCATGCATCTTTTCAGACAATAAAACTATAAAACTTGAAGTCAATCACAAGAAAATATTTGGTAAGAGGACAAATACATGGAGGCTAAAGAACATCCTACTAAGAATGAATGGGTCAACAAGGAAATTAAAGAAGAAACAAAAAATACATGGAAATAAATGAAAATTTTCATGAAACTGAAAACACGATGAAAAATGAAAACCTTTGGGATGCAGCAAAAGTGGCCCTAAGAAAGAAATATATAGATACAGCAGTACAAGTCTACCTCAGAAAGCAAGAAAAATCTCAGATAAACAACCTAACCTTACACCTAATGGAGATAGAAAAATAACAACAAATGGAAGCCTTTATAAAGTCAGTTTTCTTCTCAGAAGAAGGGAAGTAATAAAGATTAGAGCAGAAATAAATGATATAGAAACAACAAAAAACCTCAGTAGAATAGATTAATGGAATCAGGAGTCACTTCTTTGAAAGAATTAATAAAACTGATAACCCCCTAGCCAGATTTATCAAAAAGAAAAGAGAAAGGACCCAAATAAGTAAAATCGCTAATGTGAGAGAGGAAATCACAACCAATATCATAGAAATACAAACAATTATAAAAGAATATCATGAAAATTATATGTCAACAAATTGGGAAATCGGGAAGAAATGGATAAATTCCTGGAAACATATAAGCACCAAAACTGAAACAAGAAGAAATAGAAAATTTGAAGAGACCAGCAAAGAAAATCAGTAATCAAAAATCTCCCAAGAAATAAAAGTCCAGGACTAGAGAGCTTCACAGGAGAATTCTACCAAACATTTAGAGTTAATACCTATTCTTAACAAACTATTTTAAAAAATAGAAATGGAAGGAAAACTTCCAAACTTTGGAATTAGCATTACCCTGATTCCAAAGTGAGACAAAGACTTCACTAAAAAAGAGAAGTACAGGCCAATATCCCTGATGAACACAGATGCAAAACTCAGCAAAAATACTACCAAAATGAATCCAACAGAACATTAGAAGAATCATTCACCACCATCAAGTGGGATTCCTGGTTTAAAAGGGTGGTTCATTATTCATGATCAATCAATATGATATGCCACATTAATAAAAGAAAGAATAAGAACCATATGATCCTTTCAATAGATGCAGAAAAAGCATTTGGCAAAGTTCAGCATACATTCTTGATAAAAAACCCTCAACAAAGTAGTGAGAGAAGGAACATACGTCAACATCACAAAGCCCATAAATGAAAAACCCAAGCTAATATCATCCTCAATGGGGAAAAATGGAGAGCTTTTCTTCTATGGTCAGGAATGCCCACTCTCGCCACTGTTATTTAACATAGAACTAGAAGTCTTAGCCAGAGAGAGAGAGAGAGAGAGAGAGAGAGAGAGAGAGAGAAAGGAGGGAGGGAGGGAGAGAAGGAGGGAGGAAAGAAAAAATAATAAAACAAAAAGAAAAAGAAATAAAAGGCATCTAAATCAGCAAGGAAGAAGTCAAATTCTCACTCTTTTCAGACCTGATCCTCTATGTAGAAAACCTAAAAGACTCCACCAAAAATTGCTAGAACTGACATACAAATTCAATGAAAGTATCTAGGAATAAGCCAAACCAAAGAAGTAAAAGATGTGTACTTTGATAAATTATAGAATACTTATGAAAGAAATTGAAGAAGACACAAATAAATGTAAAAATATTCTATATTCATGGATTGGAAGAACAAATACTGTTAAACAGTTAATGATACCNGGAGGGGGGATGGGCATGGAGGAGGACACTTGTGGGGATGAGCACTGAGTGTTATGTGGAAACTAATTTGACAATAAACTATTAAAATAAATAAATAAATAAATAAATGCACCCCCTATCAAAATACCACTAGCATTTTTTTGCAGAGCTAGAACAAACAACCATAAAATTTGTATGGAACCACAAACAACTCTGAATAGCCAAAGCAATTTTGAAAAAGAAAAGCAAATCTGGAGACATCACAATTCCAGACTTCAAATTTAATGTCATGCTGGGTCACTTTTGAACCATCTTTCTCAAATTAATTTTATATTCAAGATAATACTCATGATGTAATATATAAAGATACCTCTTCTTACCTCTTCTTACTAGTTACCTTTTATGACAGAGTTATTTGAGATCCATGGGTGACAATTGAGTCATATTTCCCTCTTTCTCAGATGAAGAAGTCACTAAGTGTACATCTAGTGACTAATAGTCATGGTTTTCCAGNTTTTGACTCATATGAAGACTGAGAAGTCCCAAGATCTGCTATCTGCAAGGTTTGAGACCCAGAAAAGATGATGCTCTAGTTCTAAAATATGAGAATAGAAGAGTTGATGAAAAGTATAAATTCTATTCCTCAAGTCTGAGAATCAATAGGACCAAGGGCAGGAGTATACCAATATCACAGATCAACCAGTCGGGCAGAATGATTTCAACTCTCCTCTGCCTTTTATTCCATTCAGCCCCTCAATGGATTACATGATGCCCACTAGCAACAAGGAATGCCATCTACTTTACTCAGTCCACTGAGGTGATACCAATGACTTCTGGACACACCCTCACATATACAACCAGAAATATTTAATCAGCTATCCAGACATCCTATGGACTAGTTAAGTTGGCACATACAATGAACCATCGCAAGTCCACCCACTGTCAACTTGGCACCCATACACAATTCCTTAAACTATACTTACACTCCAAGGACAACAGCAAGGTCATAATTCCACCTAACATGATACAACTATGCTGTGTAAAACTGAAAATTCACTAAACCCCTTCCCCAGAAAAATGAGTTAAAATCCTTGAGTGATGCTTACTCTTCTCCTTGATATCTGCTAACTTAAATGCTATAATGGGAAATAATTATTAATTATGATATAAGTTAATTACATTTTACTTTACATGATAAGCGAATACATGTGAAAATAAAAAGAGATATTTGTTACATGTACATGTATGCCTGTATAAATAGACAAGTATGTTGGTATATATACATGCACAGGCACACACACACAGAGAAATGTATTCTTACCAAACTGAGAAGTACGATAATTACACACTTCATTTCTGTAAGTAGTCACGTGGTCATATCTGGTGTTCACAATTAACTCCTCTACTACCCATTCCACAATCTCTTATTCTACAGCGAACAACTCACTGGTCAGACTTTACCCTCATTTCTTAAGGCTATTAGAAACACTGCCTGAATTGGCTTGTTGGAGTTTTCCATTGACCTTAATAACAGAGAATGGCCCTACTAAAGTACAACCTAAATGATATGAATTTCAGACATATTTGTTCTTATCTCCACTGTGGAGAAGTTGCCCAATTTCTCCTTCATAGTCTCACCAGCCAGAAAGTAACTCCCTTCTTTGCATGATGATTCAGAGGAAGGAGGGGCACAAAGTGGCCCAGTGCCAGTCTTAACCTCACATTCAACAGAATTGGGGCACCTGGTTGGCTCAGCCGGTTAAGCTTCCGACTTTGATCAGGTCATGATCTCACGGTTCGTGGGTTCGAGCCCTGCGTTGAGCTCTGTGCTGACAACTCAAAGCCTGGAGCATGCTTCAGATTCTGTTTTTCCCTCTCTCTCTGCTCTTTTCCCACTTGCGCTCTTTCTCTCTCTCAAAAATAAATAAATATTAAAAATTTTTTAAAAAATCCTTATTGTGTATGCTACTGGAAGTCTCCTAGGAGGATTTTCCCTCTCTGCTGTTCTTCAGGGGTGTCCCAGAGAATGGCAGTAGTGATGCAGTTGTCCACTTTTAATGGTGTCTGCATATCCTGGAGAACTATCAGTAAACCAGGCCCAGGTCATCTCTTTCTCTATCTACTGATTACAGAAAACCCTCTGTGAGGCCATAAGTATGGCTACAATAGAGAAGCCAGTGGATAAGGCAAGAGGAACACGGGCATTGGGACCACTTGTTTGTGTAACTTCAAAATATGAACACCTTACCACCATGTTCAAAATATCTCACTAGTTTTCCTTATAATTAAGGTGAAGAACAAAGTGCCTGACTTAGCCTCTAGACCCCAAGTGATCCCACTTACGATGGTCTTTCTTGTTCCATCTGTCTCCTCTTGTTTCTCTCATTTGCATGGCAACTACATTTACCATTTTTTTTGTTTCTTCAATAATCTAGCTCTGAGATTATCTAGACCCTCCAATGATGGAAGCTCTAAAGATGCAAGTGTCCACAGTCATCACCTAGATAGATATGAAGACTCTTGGCCTCACCCCTGACCTACCAAAGCAGAACCTGCATTTTAAGAAAAAGCTTAAAGATTCACCAGTATTACAGTTTGTGAAGCACTGATATATGCCACCTCCCACTGTGGTCCTTTGTTTTGTTTTCTCTTTCTTCTTCCCCTGACCTTTGCCTAGAAAGTTTCTCATGTGTTTTCAGATTAAAGTGGAAGGCTAGGTATAGGTCTGGAATGGTATAGGTATAGGTATAGCTAGGTATAGGTCTCAACTAGTTTGCATGAGGGTTGACAACTGTATTTGAGATTGGTTCCTGAAAGGAATCCAAAAGTTTGGCCCCAATAAAATCATGTATGGTTGATTAGCTCAGATAAGATCATACTAATTAAAGCACTCAGCACATCAAAATTTATAGAGAAACTGAAGTTTGCATAAATGTGTCAGAAGTGTCACCTGTGGTAAAAAATAGTGGCATAAAATATAATTTATATTGTTAAAACTAGCATTTTCTATGATGACTTGATGTCTATGATTTCAGAGTCTGCAATGCCCATGGGAACCTGGGCTTCTCATATAAATTCAAATCTACAATGTCCAGAAGTACAGCTTGGTTTTGTCCTAAAGGGAATCCTTGGGTGCTATTAGGGGAATTTTAGTTCTTCATACCTTTCTCCTCTGGCAAAATCACACAGTTCTATAATTGGTTTACTCTTGTGTTTTAAACAATTTGATATAAATAACATTTTCCTGAGCTTAGCAAATGAAGCTTCCAAAGTGAAAGTGTTGCTAGCTATGTTTTGTCATTCCAGTGCTACTGTATTTTTTTTATACCTTAGAAAGCCTAACACTTTGAATATATTCCCTCAATTTCTTATAAGATATGGGTAAGAGAGAAATAATTTATATAATATTCATTATTCTTTATATATAAAGATATATCATAATTTTACATTGTGTTTACAAGATGCCAAAAAATCCAGGTGAGTAACAGAAAACCACTAGTGAATAATTTATATATTTAATTTTAATGACTATAATCTTGATAAGCAAATAGCTGTGAGACTGAATTATTCACTTTAACAATGTTTTATTTCTCTCAACAGATCTGTAATAACTTATAGGTATTAGTGAACTAGAATGTTAAATAATTTAAATTGCATTTACAAACCACTTCATAACAAGGGCACCTGGGTGGCTCAGTAGGTTGAGTGTTTAACTCTTGATTTTGGCTCAGGTCATGATTCTAGGATTGTGTGATCAAGCCCCACTGGGCTCCATGCTGAGCATGGAGCCTACTTAGCATTCTCTCTTTCTCCCTCTGCCTCACACTCCTACTCATGCACTCTCTCTTTAAAAAAAAAAATCATTTCGGGGTGGTTCAGTCAGTTAAATGTCAGACTCTTGGTTTTGGCTCAGGTCATGATGTAATGGTTCGTGGGTTTCAGCCCCACATTGGGCTCCTTAGTGACAGTGTAGAGCCCACTTGGAATCTTCTCCCTCCCTCTCTCTCTGTCTCTTCCCTAGTCTTTCTCTCTCTTTCTCTCAAAATAAATAAATAAACTTAAAAAATCATTTCATAATAATTCCTACATAAGAAATCTTTCTAGTCATTCTATTAAAGCCTCCATTATACCTAATTCATCACACTTTCTGATAAAACTTTTAAGGTAAATCACTTGAATATTAACTCTTTCCTTTATCCCACTTCTGACAAGAATTTTATTGACTATTCATCTACGTGTAGGAGGTAATAGGCAGTAAGTACCCCTTCATGCTCTTTTCAGCATTTATAGTTTAATAAGTACCCACACGTAAACTGAACTTGAGTATCTTCAATTCTTTAGTGATTTGAGATTTCATGCAAGCAAGTCCTTTCAAATAAATGTACATTTAAAAACTGCAATTATTGGCTTTGGTTACTTATATCACTTGTATTCCACTCCACTCTTTGGCTCAGTTTTATTCTGTTAAATAACTGGTGGCAAAAAAAAAATACTCTCAAGTAAAACCAGAAGGATTTCTAGAAAAAGTCAGTTCTAATCACTGTAATATCAAATATAAAGCCACTTTTAAATATGAAAAGAACTTTCAGACAGTGCTAGTATATTTATGAACAGCACAAAGTTTGTGAAGTGAAATTTAAAATGAAAATCTCTTTCATACACATATTTCATAGAAAAATAAAGAAGGAAATTTCAATAAAACAAGTTTCCCCAAATGGATAACTCTGTTATTTTTTTAAAAGTTAATTTATTCATTTTGAGAGAAAGAAAGAGTGAGTGAGCGCACCAGCAGGGGAGGAGCAGAAAGAGAGAGTTAGAGAGAGAATCTCAAACAGCTCTGCACTGTCAGCATAGAGCCTGATGTCAGGCTTGATCTCACAAACCATGAGATCATGACCTGAGCTGAAATCAAGAGTCACATTTAACTGCCCCGAGCCATGCAGGCACCTGAAAATCAACAACTCTAAGTAAAAACAAAAGTTAAGATAAATATTTATTCCCAAATTCTGAGCTTTTCTCTTTCGTTGTCCATAAACTTTCTCTGACATATTTTGAATCATGCTTTGCTGGTCTTTCCCACACTTATTCATCGACAGATCTATTACTTTCTGCATATTGGTCTTTGTGCATCTTGTGATCTCCACCCACCCAAACTTCTCCTTCTGCTTTTTTTTCTCTTCTTGATGCCTTCCTCTCTGCTTCTCTCTTCAGAACACTTCTATTAAATGATACACAGGAAAAATATTTTCCATTTGTCCACCCACAGTAGATATACAACAACTGTCCTCCACATTGCTGGAGTGCTCAAATTTGTTCCCCTGTTCACTGCTGTATAACTTGTTTCCCATTCACTTCTCTTTATTCTCTGCCCTCCACTGCATCACATAACGGAAATGGCTCTCACTAAAGCCACTAAAAATCTTAGTTTCCATGCTCAATCACATGTGTTCACTCCTTGTCCTACCAGAGCATTTATTTTAGTGATTGGCACCAGAACTTTCTTTGTCTTTCTTGAATATCTTCCTTTCTTTCTGTTCATGACACTCATCTGTCCTGTTTTCCTTCTCTTCTTCATTTCATCATATCCTTTCCTGGTCTTTCCCTATCTTTCACTGCTGTCAGAACTATTAGCTTCAACAAGAAATGGTGTTTTTGAATGGATTTTCTCTAATATAGAAATGCTAGGGAGATTGAAGGAACCAGCTAGAAAAAAGTAGGCAGCCAAGAAGGAAGCAAGGCAGTCTGTGAACAGCTAAAATCATGTCCCAACACTGTCTGCATGAGGGCTGTCGTCACTCCTGCTGTGTGGGAGCCACTGTACATACTGATTGGGTGGGTCACTGGCGTGGGTGCATTTGCTGGCATCCTCATTTTATTTCATTTTTTCTTAAAAAATTTTTAATGTTTATTTATTCTTGGAGACAGAGTGCAACCAGGGAAGGGGCAGAGAGAGAGGGAGATATAGAATCTGAAACAGGATGCAGGCTCTGAGCTGTCAGCACAGAGCTGGACGCAGGGTTTGAACTCATGAATCACAAGATCATAACCTGAGCCAAAGTCGGACGCTTAACCATCTGAGTCACCCAGGAGCCCCTGGAACCTTCATTTTATATAGTGACTGCCTTAGTAACCCAAATTCTCTTTCATCCTTGTCCCTTTTACTCCCTCACTCAAAATTCCAAACCCAGTGTGGGGAAGTTAGATTTGCCAAACTTACATTAGGTGCCCTCATTCTAGTTGTGAGGGGGACAACTTTTGGCTCCTAGAGTGGGTGGTAGACTTGGCCTGCTACCAAGATTATGTGGGAGAAAAAAGGATCAGATTGGCTATATGAAAATGGTATACATCTCCAGTACTACTTTAATATACTTCTGTCACTTCAGACCCTTACCCTTCTCTTAACACTTGGTGTATTCTCTAATGGATAGATCATACATAAGTATGCCTTTATCTACTCCAATGATTTCTAAGTCATTATTTCTATTAAGCTCTTGTAATTTATACTACAAAGTATATATCACCTAGAGGTCCACAAACTGGCCACTGCATTCTAGTTCTTAATCAATTTTGAGGAAAATCTACCCAGTTACCCAGGTATTCCTCTATTCCTCACTGAAAACTCCTTCAGCTCCAATATGTCACAGAGGTAGTGCCACTACATTCTGAATTCTTTGACGTCTGTTTTCATCTTCTTGTTCATCTCAATGTCAGTTTGCTAGCGGACTTGTCAAGTCACATGTATTTAAATCATTTGTGGAGCAAGTTTAAAATACAGATTATTAGCTTTAATTCTTGACACACTAAATTAATTTCTACAGTAAAGCTTCAAATCTATATTTTGCACAAAAGTTTTCCCAGACAATTCTGATGTGTACTCTGAATTGAAAGCAGCGAGACGGTAGTAACTTCTTCTTGCCTAGTACTCCTGAGCACAATTTCCCCTTCCTTCAGCCTATTTTTATACTACCATATATGCACTTTAAAAGAGAGTCTTACAGTGCTATACCCTCCTCTTGTTCCCTGATAAATAATATTCAAGATCTTTCATAAGCTATTTAGGTAACTTTACTACCCTAGCCCATCAAGCTTCTTTCCCCTTCACCCTACATCCACATTCAAGACACAGAATTTGTTTCATACTGAATCCTGTACCATAAATTTAACACATACGTATAATGTCTTTCAGTTTTCAAAATCTGTTCATTACTGAATTTTAATATTTAAATAATTGTACTATTTTCATTTGCTCCAAAACAGATTCTCTATATTAAATATGTAATAAAATTAAGAGGGCATTCTGATGTGCATATTTATATCTCAAATCTCCTCCCCATATTTTCACATTATAAATTCTTATTGACATTTAAAACATGTATTCCATTTCATTTCAGGCAACACCCAGTGAGGACATGGAAAAAGATAATGCGACACTGCTGACAGAGTTAATTCTCACAGGGCTCACATATGAACCAGAGTGGAAAGTCCCCCTATTCCTAGTGTTCTTGGTTATCTATATTCTGACCATTGTGGGGAACCTTGGTCTGATTGCTCTTGTATGGAATGAACCTCAGCTACACATCCCCATGTACTTTTTCCTTGGAAGTTTGGCATTTGTGGATGCTTGGATATCATCCACAGTGACCCCGAAGATGCTAGTAAACTTCTTTGCAAAGAATAAAATGATATCTCTTCCTGAATGCATGATACAGTTTTCTTCCTTTGCAATCAGTATAACCACGGAATGCTTTCTGCTGGCAACAATGGCTTACGATCGCTATGTAGCCATATGCAAACCATTACTTTATCCAGTAATTATGTCCAATATAGTATGCATCCGGCTGTTAGTTTTGTCATTTTCAGGTGGTCTTCTTCATGCTATAATTCATAATGCTTTGTTATTCAGATTAACATTCTGCAATTCCATCATGGTACATCACTTTTACCGTGACATTATACCATTGCTTAAGATTTCTTGTACTGATCCTTCTATTAATTTTCTGATGGTATTCATTTTGGCTGGCTCAATACAGATGTTCACTATTCTGATAGTTCTTGTCTCATATTCGCAAGTACTCTTTTCAATCTTAAAGAAGAAGTCTCTACAAGGCATAAGAAAAGCCTTCTCCACCTGTGGAGCACATCTCTTATCTGTCTCGTTATATTATGGTGCTCTTGTCTTAATGTATGTGTGCCCTGTATCTGCACAATCAGATGATCAGGATATGATGGACTCTTTGTTTTACACTATCATAATTCCATTCTTAAATCCAATTATCTATAGCTTGAGAAATAAGAAAGTCATAGATTCACTGAGAAAAACGTTAAAGAGAAATACTTAAGTCATACTAATACCTACTTTTTCATTAAAATGACACAAAATTACAGATTAGATGTTCTTAAGTGATTAGCCTTCAAAGTTTTTGCAGGTATAATTGCATTAGCATTTTAATGACTAAGGTATGTGTACAATTAGCTTTCTGAAATGTGTTTATTATTCAAAAACAAAGAAGTCTATCCAAGTGTTCATGTCATACTAAAATAATTCAAGAGGAAAACAAAATGTTTTATATGTTTTTATGTTTTCAATGTGGCTTCATAAATTCATTAAGCATGGTAATAGTTTAACACCTCTGAAAGGAATTTGAATATCATGTCTTTGACAGCCATGCAGCCTGAAGACTCACATCACATTTACTCCACAGTGGAGTCACAGCTGTGTATGAGTGAACACAGGCAAAAATATATGAATGATCCAATTTCAGTCTACCCATGCCCTTCCTCTTTCCTACTGATACCACTGAGGCTCTCACGCTAAAACTACTCACATCTGTCATTTGCTACAGTCTTGTTACTTCTCTTACATTCTGTTGATATTCTCTTACTTTCCAAACATTGTTGTCAGATTATTCTTTATAAACATAAGTCTGATTAAACAATATCCTTCTTAAATAACTTTCAATGGATTGTCATTGTTACCAGATTATGTGTATATATGGTGTGACTAGAACTCTCTATATACATATCCATATGTTTATTTCTTCTTTATATGTATATATTACATTATATGTAAACACATGTAAATCTGTTTATCTTTATTGGGCAGATTACATATTTGCTGCATTCAACAATTTTAGTAGTTATATATGTTATATATACATATGTCCTAACATTAATGATGTCAGGTGGAGATAAAAATAAACATCTTAAATGTGTGTATGTGTACATACACATATATGTGTGCATACATATATACATATATATACACACATACATATACATGTATATGTATGTGTGTATGTGTGTTATATATATGTGTGTATATATATATATATCTCCCTGCAGTGTCTCACCATGGTATTACTTAAGGTCTTTCCCAACAAAATCTTGATTTATCTCTTCAGCCTCTTCCTCCACTATTTTCCTAATGGACTCAGTGTTATCACCAAAATGAGCTACTGAAAGCCTTCAGAACACCTTCTCAGGTACATGGTTTTGTTCATATGGTCTCTCCACAAAGAATGCTTCCCCAAGTACACCCATCTTCATTACAATTGAAAAGATTTCTGTGATGCATTTCCTAATTACCTTGAAAAGGAGAGGAATGCTAACCCATTTGAAACACTGTGTATTTTAATTTTTAGGTCACAATGGCCTTTATTAGTACTTATTTTTGGCCCATAAACTTTTTTAGATTATAACTCAAGCTTATGCACATGAGGTCCTAAATAAGTACTTAGGAAATACATACACATTTGAAATGAATCTGACAGCACAAGTACTTCAAATGAAGTGAGAGTGCATCACTCGTTTTCAATCCTGTAATAAGCCCTAAGAGATTACTGGGCTTGGGGTGTCTGCTGCAGACTAGCTCATCTTCCTGTTTCTTTCAAGACAATCACAAGCACTATATACCTAAAGCAAATTATTCTTATATGGCATAATACCAGAAAGAAGCCCTTCAATTAGATGTTTGTTTAAAGATACAAAACACATAGTATTTAAAACAAATATTATTATGTATTTCTGGAGGTGCAGATCACAAAAGTAGGCCAGGTCATCTGCCCTCTTTTTTCCCCCCCTTAGGGATATCCTCAAGCGCCAGGAAAGGGACTGAATACATCAGAGTCTAGACACTGATTTTCACTGAGAATCCATGCTATTGCATAGGTCTGTAGTTTGTTAATTTTTTTTTTTTTACTTTTTATTTAAATTTTAGTTAACATACAGTGCAATGTTGGTTTCAGGAGAATTCAGTGATTCATCATTTACATGCAACACCCACTTCTCATCACAAAAACTGCCCTCGGTAATATCCATCACCCATCTACCCAACCCCCCCCCCCACTTCCCTCCATAAATTCTTAGTTTGTTCTCTATCATTAAGAGTCTCTTGTTATTTGTTTCCCTCCCTTATTTTTCCCCCTTTCCATACGTTCATCTGTTTTGTTCATTAAAATACACGAGTGAAATCATATGGTGTCTCTTTCTCTCATGGGCTTACTTCTCTTCGCTTAATACATTCTAGCTCATACATATCATTGCAGATGATAAGATTTCATTCTTGATGGCCAAGTAATATTCTGTTGTGTATATATATCACTTCTTTATCCATTCATCAGTTAATGGACATTTACACTCTCTCCATAGTTTGGCTATTGTTGATAATGCTGCTATAAACAACAGTGCATGTACTCTTCAAATCTGTATTTTTTTTTTCCTTCGGGCAAATACCTACTAGTGCAATTCCGGAGTCATAGGATAGTTCTATTTTTAACCTTTTGAAGAATCTCCATACTGTCTTCAGAGTGTCTGTACCATTTTGCATTCCCATCAACACTACAAAAGGGTCCCCCTTTCTCTGCATCCTATCTAACACCTGTTGTTCCTTGTATTGTTAATTTTAGCCTTTCTGACAGGTGTGAGGTGGTATGTCACTATGGTTTTGGTTTGTATTTCCCTAGTGATAAGTTATACTCAGCATCTTTTCCTGTGTCTCTTAGCCATCTGGATGTCTTATGGAAAAATGACTATTCATGTCTTTCACCCATTTTTAATTGGGTCATTTGTTTCTGGGGTGAGTTTGACAAGCTCCTTACAGATTTTGGATACTAAGCACTTAATAAGATACATCATTTGCAAATACCTTTTCTTTCCCATTCCATAGTCTGGCTTTTAGTTTTGCTTCCTTAGTCAATTGTTTCCTTTGCTTTTCAAAAGATTTTTATCTTAGTTCCAATAGTTCATTTATGCTTTTGATTCCCTTGCCTTCAGCAATGAGTCTAGTAAGTTGCTATAGCCAAGGTCAAAGAAGTTGCTGCCTATGTTCTCCTCTAGGATTTGATGGTTTCCTGTCTCACATTTAGGTCTTTCATCCATTTGGAATATATTTTTGTGTATGGTGTAAAAAAAATGGTCCAGTTTCAGACTTCTGCATGTTGCTGTCCAATTTTCCCAACAGCATTTGTTTAAGAGACTGTCTTTCGTCCATTGAATATTCTTTCCTGTTTTGTCAAAGATTAGTTGACTATATAGTATGGGTCCATTTCTAGGTTTGGTATTCTGTTCCATTGATCTATGTGTCTGTTTTTGTTTCAGTGCCATATTGTCATGATGACTACAGCTTTGTAATATAGTTTGAAATACATAATCATGATGCCTCCAATTCCGTTGTTCTTTTTCAGAAATGCTTTGGCTATTTGGGGTTTTTGTGTGTGTGGTTTCATACAAAGTTTCGGTTTGTTCTAGTTCTGTGAAAAATGCTGGTGGTACTTTGATATGGAATGCATTAAATGTGTAGATGCTTAGGGTAGTATAGACATTTTAACAATATTTGTTCTTCCAATTCCATGAGTATGGAATGTTTTTCCACTTCTTTGTGTCCTCTTCAATTCTTTTCATAAGTGTCCTATACTTTTCAGAGTATAGATCTTTTACCTCTTTAGTTAGTTTTATTCCTAGGGGTTTTATTGTTTTCGGTGCAATTGATAATGGTATTGATTCTTTGATTTCTTTTTCTGCTGCTTCATAATCGATGTATAGAAATGCAACAGATTTCTACATGTTTATTTTATATTCTGCAACTTTGATAAATTCATATATTCATTGATGTATTAATGTATTAGTTTTAGCATTTTTTTGGTGGAGTCTTCTGGATATTTTACATAGAATATCATGTCATCTGCAAATAGTGAAAGTCTGACTTCTTCCTTGCTGAGTTGGATGCTTTTTCTTCTCTGATTGCTAAGACTAGAACTTCCAGAACTATGTTAAATAGTAATGGTGAGAGTGAACATCCTTGTCTTGTTCCTGACCGTCTCAGAAAGGCTTTCAGTTTTTCCCCATTGAGGATATCATCTGTGGGTCTTTCTTAAATGGCCTATGGATGTTGAGTTATGTTCCCTCTAAACCTACTTTGTTGAGGGCTTTTATCACACTTATTGATTTGCAAATATTGAACCAGCTCTATAGCCCAGGAATAAATTCCACTTGATCATGGTGTAATTTTAAAGTACTGTTGAATTCAAGTTGCTGGTATTTTACTGAGAATTTGTGCATCCATGTTCATTAGGGATATTTGTCTATAATTATCCTATTTAGTGTGGTCTTTGGTTTTGCAACCAAAGTAATACTGATCTCATAGAATGAGTTTGGAAGTTTTCCTTCCATTTATATTTTTTGGAACAGTTTGAGTAGAATAGATATTAACTCTTCTTTAAATGTCTGGTAGAGTTCCCTTAGGGAGCCATCTGGCCCAGGACTTTGGTTTGTTGGGAGATTTTTCATTACTGATTTAATTCCATTGAAAGTTACTGGTCTGTTCAAGTTTTCTGTTTATTCCTTTTTCAGTTTTAGTACTTTGTAAGTTTCTAGGATTTTGTCCATTTCTTCCAGATTGCTCTATACGTTGGCATATAATTTCCCCTCCTACTCTAGTTGTATTTCTGTGGTGATGGTTGTGCTCTCTCCTCTTTCATTTGTGACTTTATTTATTTGAGTCCTTTTTCTTTTCTTTTTGATAAGTCTGGCTAGGAGTTAATCAATTTTATTAATTCTTTCAAAGAATCAGCTCTTAGTTTTGTTGATCTTTCTACTGTTTTTTTTTGTTTCTATTTAATTTATTTCTGCTAATCTTTATTATTTCCCTTCTTCTGTTCGTGTTAGACTTTATTTGCTGTTCCTTTTGGTGTCTGATTAGATAGTGTATTGGAAACCTTTTTTGCTTCCTGAGATAGGACTGTAACAGTGCACTATACTTCCATCTTATGACCACCTTTGCTGCATTTCAGAGGTTTTGGACTGTCATGTTTTCATTTTCATTGGCTTCCATGTACTTTTTAATTTCCTCTTTAATTTCCTGTTTGACCCATTCATTCTTTAGAGGGATTTTTTTAAGCTCCATGTATTTGAGGGTTTTCCAATTTTTTTCTTGTGATTGACTTCAAGTTTCATAGCGTTGTGATCTGAAAATAAGCATGGTATGATCTTGATCTTTTTGTACTTGCTGATAGTTGATTTGTAACACAGTATGTGATCTGTAGTACGTTCCATGTACATTTAAAAATAATGTATACTCTGCTGCTTTAGGATGAAATGTTCTGAATATATATATATATATATTTTAAATCTTCTATATTGTTTATTCATCTTTGAGAGAGAGAGAGAGTGAGCAGGAGAGGGGCAGAGAAAGAGGGAGACACAGAATCTGAAGCAGGCTGCCAGCACAGAGCCTGACGTGGGGCTTGAACTCACGAGCTATGAGATCATGACCTGAGCTGAAGTCGCATGTCCAACCAACTAAGCCACCCAAGCGCCCCCAAAATATTTTTTAAGTCCATTCAGTCCAGTGTTTCATTCAAAGCAATTATTCTCTTGCTGATTTTCTGCTTAGATGATCTGTCCATTGCTGCAAATGGGGTGATAAAGTCCCCGACTATTATTGCATTACTATCAATGATAAAGTCCCTTACTATTATTGTATTATAATCAATGAGTTTCTTTATGCTTGTTATTAATCGATTTATATATTTGGCTGCTTCCAACTTGGGGTCATAAATACTTATGATTGTTATATATTCTTGATGGATAGACACTTAATTATGATAAAATATCCTTCTTGATCTCTTGTTACAGTCTTTAGTTTAAAATCTAGTTTGTCTGATATAAGTATGGCTACTCTGGCTTTCTTTTGACATGCATTTGTATGGTAAACATTTCTCCATCACCTAACTTTCAATCTACAGGTGTCTTGTAGGAAGCATATAGATGTCTTTTTTTATCCATTTGATACCTTATGTCTTTTAATGGAGTATTTAGTCCATTTATCATCAGAGTACTTTTTCAAAGATATGAATTTAGTGCCACTGTGTTCCTTTTATTTTATTTTAATATTTTTATTTATTTATTTCTAGGAGAGAGAGAGAGAGAGCGCGTGAGCAGGGGAGGGTCAGAGAGAGAGGGAGTCACAGACCGAAACAGGCTCCAGGCTCTGAGCTGGCAGTCAGCACAGAGCCCGACGCGGGGCTCGAACCCACGAACCGCGAGATCATGACCTAAGCGAAAGTCGGAGGCTTAACCGACTAAGCCACCCAGGCGCCCCACTGTGTTCCTTTTAGAGTGGTGTTTCTAGTGATGGTCTATGGTCCTTTCTAGTCTTTGTTGTTTTTAGTCTTTTTACTCCTCTCAAAGAGTCTCCCTTAAAATTTCTTGCAGGGCTGTTTTAGTGGTCATGAACTCCTTTAGTTTTTGTTTGTCTGGGAAACTATCTTTGTTTCTATTCTGAATAGCAACTTTCCTGGATAGAGTATTCTTGGCTGCATATTTTTCCCATTCAATACACTTAATATATCCGACCACTGCTTTCTAGCCTGCCAGATTTCTGTGGATAGATCTGTTGTGAATCTGATCTGTCTTCCCTTGTAGGTTAAGGACTTTTTTTCACTTGCTGCCTTTAGGGTTCTTTCCTTGTCTGCGTATTTTGTGAATTTGACTATGATATGCCTTGGCGATCATTGGCTTTTGTTGAATTTCATGGAAGTTCTCTGTGCTTCTTAGATTTTTATATCTGTGTCCTTCCCCAGATTAGGGAAGTTTTCAGGCATAATTTGTTAGAATAAGCCTTCTGTCCCTTTTTTTCCTCTCTTCATCTTCTGGGACTCCTATGATATGAATATTATTGTTTCAATAAGTTGCTGAGCTCCCTAAGTCTACTTTTGTAATCTATTACCTTCATTTCCCTCTTCTTTCCTCTTTTCAGCTTACTTTCCATAATTTCATCTCCTATATCACTGATTTGCTCCTCTGCTTTATCCATCCTCATTTTTCTTGCCTTTATTTATATTTGCCTTTGGCTATAGTATTTTTAATTTTAACCTGACTACATTCTGGTACTTTTATCTCTCCAGTAAGGGATTCTCTAGTGTCTTCTCTGCTTTTTTTCAAGCTCAGCTGGTATCCTTATGATAACTATTTAAATTCTAGTTCATACATCTTACTTTGTACTGATTAAACCCTTGGCTTAAACTCTACTTCCTGTTATTTCTTTTGGGGTGAACTTCTCCATCTAGTCATTTTGTTCAGAAAAGAAAATAAAGGGGAAAATGCAAAAAAAACCTAAACAATAAACAAATAAGAAAAATATATAAAAAACTAGATCCTTGGTGTGTTTATGAATGCTAAAAAAAAATCTAGGTCCTAAAATAAAACAAAACAGAATGACAATAAACAAAAAAAAAAAGAAAAAAAAATAAATATGTAGATAAAATATTTAAAAAGGAATTGAAAAATAAGAAAATAAATGAAAATAATAATAAAAAATAAAGAATAAACTAAAAAGGAAGCTAGAACTTGTTTCCCCTAGAGCTGAAGCTTTGCAGTACTCTATGATGAGTAGACTAGGTGTGAAGAGTTGTTTGTGCTAGTCTTCTGGAGGAGGGTTCTATTGTGCTGATTCTTACGTGGACTTTCCCTAGTGAAAATGCACTTCCCCACCTCCACTTTTTGCTGCTGTTTTTCTTCTTTATGGTGCCCTGCTCTCTAACCCCAGAGCTGTAAGTTTGTACCCCCCACTCTTCTGGGAACCCTCAAAGGAAAGCAATCAATCATCCCTCTAGTGTCCTTGGTTTTCATCAGAACGCTGTGTTCACTCTGCCTATTTCTGAGCTTTTTTATCTCATGCACTTAACTGAGCTTCAAAACTCCAAATTTAAGGAACTCCTGAAGTGTAGACCTATGCTATTCCTCTTGGGTAGGGTCTCGCCACAATTTTACCATTTTCCAGCCTGTGCAAAGTAAGTGGTCACACAACCCCACTGCAGTTGGGAGTTTGTGGTGAAACAGAGCAGAATGCCAGCACCTCAGCTTACTGCCCTCAGCAGGAGTCCCTGCTCCTATGCCTGGGAACAGTGCAGCATGTTGGCACTATCCACTCTTCTTGTGGCCCAGGGGATCCTCAGACCATGCTGTCAGTCCTGGGACTCCACCCTGCTTTGCCACCTAAGCACCTTTAAGCCAGGCACAACCCCGTTCTAAAAATTCAGAATATGCACTCTGCTGCTTATAATACTTTGCAGTAGCCCTCAGTAAGCAGGCTTCCTCCCTGCTGCTCCATCCACAGTTCTATCTTCCTCAACTCAACTCTCTGAACTTCCAAAAGTGGTCGCTTTTCTACTCTTAGACTTACAATTTTTCTTCTCTCAGGTCTCCAATTGATTTCTTGGGTGTTCAGAATGATTTGATAACTATCTACCTGTGTTCAAGGGAGGAGACAAGCTTAGGATCCCCCTTAACCTCTGCCATCCTAACTCCTTCTCTATACTTTGTTAATTTTTGTTATCTAATAATATTCTCATCATTCTGATATTTCTATAAATTATATAAATTTTTGCTTAATCATACAATGTTATGATTCAAAGACTATACTGGTAATATGAACAACTGGTGTATATTTCTTCTGTAATCATAAAGATCTGTTTCAGTTCCTGAGCTGTTCTTTAAATGAAAGGTTGGTATCAATCTGTGAATATATGAATGTGGTGTATACACTGTCTGGTCCTACTTTAGGTTGGGCATGTGCGGACAAGCTTTGGGGGTCTCAGAAACTCAGACTTCCTGTGAAGCATTCTCTTGCACATATGTCATACATAGATTTCCCTGCTCTGATGTGTCTTTCGTTAAACTTCCAACTACTTTATCCGTTCCAGAAGTTCCCTAAAATCTCCTGTTCACTAATGTGTTCCCATTCTCATTTCTGTTACACAATTTTTTATTTTTGTACATCATTTTTGTCATTTCAGTGTCATGTTAGGAAAGACCTAAAATACACATCCCTGCAAAGCCCACATTTTAGACAAGATGTTCTGCAAAGTTTTAAAAAGAAAACTATGAAGTTGCATGTGCATTATTTAATGAATATTTAGATGTAAAAGATAATAGCACAATGCTAAGTTCATCCAGTTGTCTGGACCACTACTGAATATGGATTAAACTACCCTTTGAAAATATTAACATAATAACAATATAAACACCTTTTATTGGGAACATATTAATTTTCTTACTTAGAGATTTAATGAATTCGTAGTTCCCAGTCCTTGTACATGTTTATGCATTTTTTTCTCATTTTATAATATCTAGTTAAAGTCACTGACAATATTATCCTGGACTGTGCTCAAAGAATCAACACACTTAGGTAAAAAACAAACACCAATCAAATCTAGAATAGTATTTGTCAATCTGAGTTGTGGGTAATTAGGGTAGAATCTTGGTAAGAAATATATTATGTATGTGTGAGCAGCTCTCTAGTATAGACTTTCTTTTTATTGTTCTCAGTCAAAATAGTGTTTGCAGCCTTTACTGGCTTCAGAATAAGTTTGAGGGCTTGGGGAAACAAAGTGTGATAGGTTTAGTCCATTACTAGTTTGTTCTTCAGGAAGTTTATGCTGTGAGTTGGGACTACACTAAATAAGTATTCTTCTAAATAATCAAGTGAAGTAAAGTTTTAAAATCAAGGATGTTAGAGCTAGAAATAGAGACACATCCTCTATTCCTTACTTAAACAGCACTATGCAAACATGTACAGATTTCCATTTTCAGTTTTATACCTTACTCCCATATTTAGGCAGCTGGATACAGGTTTCAATGGGGCCTTTGTTCCAAAGGATGAAGTATTGTGGATAATTTTGTAACTTTTTCTTGAAAGTATAATTGACAGTGATGACAGGCAATTAAAAGACCACTGCTTCATGTCAGTGAGGTTAATTCCAGGGATATCTGTTTAATAGAGAATTTAATTGTCAAGCTGGATAAGTTTTAAACCATCCTTCTCGATGAATTTTATATATAATAATCATGATACATTAATGCAATGACATTTCTTCTGAGAAGCTACCTTTTTTTTTTTTTTTTTGACAATTCTTAAGCTATTTATTCTTTGGCTCTGGAGTGGCTCTTGGTTTCTCTAAAAGCAAAAGAACATTTGTGGCAGCCTGCTTCACCAGAACATGAGGAATATGCATTGTGCAAATAAGGTATTTGCATTCATTCACTCATGCAAAACTCTGAACTACTTGGAACTGAGCATCAGGGACATGCACAGAGGACAGTGGTGCTGAGAACACATTTAGAAATGACAGAAAAGTCCCAGCTGCCAACTCAGCCTCCAGCCCTCAGCTCCTATACCACCTTCACCGTTAGCTGGTAAGGAGAAGGGCTGAGAAGCTACCTTCTAAGTCAGACTTATTTGAGGACAATGGTTAAGAGTTGCATCATATTTCCCTCTATTTTTCAAATTAAAGAAAAAGTTTGTGAAATGTGAAGTTAGTATAGATATTACTCAGGGCTGTCCAGAGTACAGAACCAATAAGGTACATATATCTTATCTATATCTGAAGACTTTATTACAAGATAGTAGATTACATGAATATGGAAGCTGAGAAGTCCCATGATCTGCCATCTGCAAGGCTGAGACTCAGGAAAGATAATGCTCTACTTCTAAAATGTGATACTAGGAGAACCTATGGATAGTATAGACTCCATTAAGTCCAAAGTACTAAGAACTGAGGTCAATATCACAGATCAACCAGTTGGGCAGAATGAATTCAACTTTCCTCTGCCTTTTTGTTCCATTCAGCCCCACAATGGATTACATGATGCCCACCAGCATCAACAGCTCCACCAGTTGAAGGGAGCGCCATCAACTTTACTCAGTCTACTAATGTGATACCAATCTCCTCTGGACACACCCTCATACATACAACCAGAAATATTTAACCAGTTATCTAGACATCCTGTGGACTAGTCATGTTGGCCCACGAACCATCACAAGTCCACCCACTGTAAACTTGGCACCCACACACAATTTCTTAAACCATACTTAAACTCCAAGTAAAGACAATAGCAAGATCATAATTCCACTTAACATAATATAACTATACTGTGTAAAACTGAAAATACACTAACCCTTTCCACAGAAAATGAGTTTAAATCTTTGAGTGATGCTTACTCTTTTCCTTGATATCTGGTAACTTAAACACTATGATGTCAAATTAACAAAATAATTAATTACCATGATATAAATTCATTACATTTTATTTTACATGATAAGAGAATATGAGTGAAAGGAAAGCAAAAATGCTTGTTATATATACATGTAATATACAAAGATGTTGGTATGTACACATACACACACAAAGATTCTAACCAAATTGAGGAGTAAATACTTATGGCAATTAAACTTCTCATTTCTGTAACTAGTCATGTAGTCATAGCTAGTGTTCACAATTATCTCTTCCACTACCCATTTCACAATCCCTTATTGTATAGGAAACAACTCACTGATTAAACTTCTTTATCTTTATTTCTTAAGTGTCTGGCTATTAGAAATCCCACCTGAATTGGTTTGTTGGAGTTTTTCATTGACCTTAATTACAGGGAAAGGCACTACTAAAGAACAATCTACTTGTCCTCATCTTCACTGTGGAGAAGAGCCCAATTTCTCAGTGGTTTCACCAGCTAGCAGAGTGACTCCCTTCTTTTCATGATGATTCAGAAGAAGGAGGAACACAAAGTGGGCCAGTCCCAATCTTAACTTCTTGATGAGCAGAATCATTATTGTGTGTGTTGGTGGAAGCATTCCTCCCTCTCGCTCTAAGACCTTTATACCAGCAGAGCATAAAGGCACAAGAAGACTTGCAAAAATTATGCTAGTGTGTCATTAGTGGTAATAGTGAGTGGTACCACTTCAATTTTCACTATGTGATTCCTGGACTCATGAATCCTAACTATTGGACTGTACTGTGTATTTGACATTGTTTCAGAAAATATACAGGCTTCTGGAGAGCCTTGCTGAACTATGCATGGTAATGCCATCTAGGTGGTGCAGTAACTGAGTTTCTTTTTTTTTTTTAACTTTTTAAAAAAATTTATTTCTGAGAGAGAGACAGCGTTAGCAGGGGAGGGTCAGAGAGAGAGGGAGACACAGAATCTGAAACAGGATCCAGGGTCTGAGCTAGCTGCCAGCACAGAGCCTAACACGGGGCTCAAACCCACAAACTGTGAGATCATTACCTGAGCCAAAGTCAACAGCCCAACTGACTAAGCTACCCAGGTGCCCCACAGTAACTGAGTTTCAAAAGAGGATTCCATCATTCTAGCGAACCACCTGTATCAGGATGGTGGGGAAAATGGTAAGATGAGGTAATTTATTATCAGGGGGACATTGTCACACTTTATTTACTGTGAAGTGAGCTGATTAATTAGAAGCAATGGACATGGAATATCATGACAGTGGATAAGGAATTCTATAAGGTTTTGGCGGAACTAATTTACTGCAGTACTGCAAATCTATTTTTTGTTGTTGTTGTTTCTTCAATTTTCTAGCTCTGAGATCATCTAGACCTTCCAGTGATGGAAAGCCATGTCCAGAGGCATCACATTTTCAGACATGAAGACTCTCAGCCTCACTTCTGACCTACTGAAGCAAAATCTGCATTTTCAGAAAAAAAAAAAAAACACAGAAGATTCACCTATATTACAATTTGAAAAGCACAGATATATGTCACATCCCACTGTGGTCCTTTGTTTCATTTTCCTTTTGCTCTTCTCCTGACCTTTGCCTAATAAAATTTCTCATGTATTTTCACATTAAAGTTGGAAGTTAGATGTTAGTCTAGAATCTCAAGTGTAGTTTGCACGAGGACAATTTTATTTGGGGTTAGTTCTTGAAGGGAATTCAGAATTTTAGCCTTATTAAAATCATGTATGATTAGCTCAGAGAAGACTATACTAATCAAAGCACTCTTAATATCCAAATTTTAGAGAAACTGAAGTTTGCAGAAACTTTAGAAGTGTCATCTGTGGTGAAAATAGTAGCATAAAGTGTAATTTAAACTGTTAAAATTAGAACTGTATACAATGACTTGATGTTTATGATTTTGGAGTCTGTAATGCCCTATGGGACACCTGGACTTCTCATACAAATTCAAATCTACAATGCCCCCAGAAGAATAGCTTAGTTTTGTTCTAAAGGGAATCCTTGGTTGTTAATAAGGGAATTTTAGTTCTTCATTCCTTTCTCTTCTGGCAAAAGCAGTCTTACAACTGGTTGACTCTTGTACTCAAGCCAAGTATAAACAACATTTTCTTGAACTTTTTGTAGTTTAAGTCTCCTAAATGAATCAGTGTTCCTATGTTTTGTCATTCCAGTGCTATTATTGCTTTTTCTACATCTACCATTTCTTACAGGATGTGGGTAAGAGAGAAATTAATTCTATAACATTCATTATTCTTTTTATAAAAATTCAAAATACTGAATAATTTACAATTTTATATTAATATACCAGATACCAAAATGGCAGACAAAAAATTTAAAACTCTTAACTATCTGAATATCTTATTTTTTGTGACTAAATCTGGATAAACAAAATACTTGTAAAACAGGAATTTTTACCTTAACATAATTTATTATCTTTCTAACATAATTATAATGACTTTACAAGTTTTGGTGAACTAGAATGTTAAATAATTTAAACTGAATTTTAATAGCAGGTCATGTTTACTACATAAGAAATGTTTCTGTTTATTTTGATTAAATGATCTATTCTTTGGATCACATTCTGTGATTTAAGTTTTAAGGTAAGTCATATACACATTAACTCCTCTAAACTTTCTCCCATTCTGACAATTTCATTGACTATTTAAAAAAAAATATATATATATAGGGGCGCCTGGGTGGCTCAGTCGGTTAAGCGGCCAACTTCAGCTCGGGTCATGATCTCACAGTTCATGGGTTCGAGCCCCGCGTGTATGTGTGTGTGTCTATAAATCAGGAGATTTATAGAAGGACTGATGCCCCTCCACTGTTCTTCCCACTTTATGCTTAAAAGGTACGCAACAATTATATTTGAGAATTTTCACTTATGTAATGATTTTAGATTTCACTTAAGGGAATCCATTCTATATAAAAATGTATTTTAACATGTCCTCCTTTTTACCTTATCCACTCTTCAGTGGATAGGTCATCTGTAAGTATGTCTTCAGCTACCCAAATGACACCCAAATCATTATTTCTATTAAGCTTTAGTAGACTCCTACTACTAAGTACTCTTACCTGAATAGTCAGAGGCCTCTTTCTCCACAAACAGGCCAACTGAATTTTCAAATTCATTTGTTGACCATCTATCTGGTCACCATGTGTCTACTCTCTCCTTCACATCTAGTATGTCACCAAGTCCTAGGGACTACATTCTAATTTATTTATCTCTTTGTCCTCCTCTTCATTGCCAATACTACATTACACATATACTAATAACTTTATGTACACTTGAACCAGCTAGAAGGAATTTTTAAAATGCAGATAATCAGACTTCATTCTTTACCCACTGAGTCAATACAATGAGTAATACGTCACAATCTGTATTTTGTACAAGAAGTTCCTCAGACAGTTCTGATATGTAATCTGGTTTGAGAGTCACTGAACAACAGTAAGAGCTTCCTAATTAGTATTCCTGACTCTAGTTTCCCCTCCCTGCAGCATATTTTCTGCATTACAAAGTATTTAATTTAAAAATTATTTTATGATGCTACTCCTTGTCTTAAAATTTTTTGGTGTATCCCTATTCCCTGGACCTCCACATGGATTTAATTAATTTCATCATAAGTCAAACTTCTTTTCCCTACACCCTCAACCATGTTTCAGACACAGAATTCCCTAACACACTCAGGTATCCCCATAAATTTAGTAATCATGTTTAGAATGTTTTTCCTTGGGGTGCCTCAGTGGCTCAGTTGGGTGAGTGTCTGACTCTGGCTCAGGTCATGATCTTATGGTTTGTTGGTTTGAGTCCTGTGTCAGGCTCTGTGCTAACAGTTCAGAGCCTAGAGCTCCTTTTTTCTAAATGTGTTAATTCCTATATATATTTTTTTACTTAAATAATTGGATTTCCCATTTCCTCAATTCCAAAATTAGTTTTCATATATTATAGTAGTAGTAAATAAAATTAAGTGCATTCTGGTTAGTGTATGGCTTTATTTCAACTACTTTCTCCCATTTTTCTTTTAATACAATCTTAGTGAATGTTCTTTTTACTTTTATGGCATTTCATTTCAGGGGTCATCCAGTAACAACATGGATCCTAAAAACGCAACAATGCTGACAAATTTTGTTCTCACAGGAATCACATATCAACCAGAATGGCAAATCCCTCTGTTTCTGATGTTCTTGGTGATATACCTCATTACTATTGTGGGAAACCTTGGACTAACCGCTCTTATCTGCAATGACCCTCAACTTCACATTCCCATGTACTTTCTCCTTGGGAGTTTAGCCTTTGTGGATGCTTGGATATCATCTACAGTGACCCCAAAGATGCTGGTCAACTTTCTAGCCAAGAGTAAGATGATAACTCTCTCTGAATGTGTGACACAATTGTTTTCCTTTGCATTCGGTGCCACCACAGAATGTTTTCTCTTGGCAACAATGGCATATGATCGCTACGTAGCCATATGCAAACCATTACTTTATCCAGTGATTATGACCTACAGACTTTGTACCTGGATGTTAGTTTCATCATTTGTAGGTGGATTTATTCATTCTATAGTTCATATAGGGTTTTTATTCAGATTAACCTTTTGTAATTCTAACATAATATATCATTTCTACTGTGACATCATGCCATTGTTTAAGATTTCCTGTACTGACCCTTCTATTAATATTCTGATGATTTTTATTTTCTCTGGGTCAATACAGGTATTTACCATTCTGATTGTTCTGGTCTCTTATACACTTATTCTCTTTATGATCTTAAAAAAGAAGTCTCTACAAGGCATAAAAAAAGCCTTCTCCACCTGTGGAGCCCATCTGTTATCTGTTTCTTTATACTATGGCCCTCTTCTCTTCATGTATGTGCACCCTGGATCCGCACAATCACATGATCAAGATATGATGGACTCTCTGTTTTACACTGTCATAATTCCTTTGTTAAATCCAATTATCTATAGCCTAAGAAATAAAAAAGTCATAGATTCACTAAGAAAAATGTTAAAAAGAAATCTTTAGATCTCATACTATTATCTGTTCTATTTTTTATTAAAACCATCACAAAATTATGCAGATTAGATATGGCTCTGTTTTGGTTAGTATGCAAAGACTGTGCAATTGTAGTTGCCTAGTATTTAATGATTTGTTAAACATGTGTTCATTTCATGCTGGAATAACTGAAGCATAAACAAAAATATTTTATTCTTTGTTATACACTATACTCTATTATAGTTTTATAAAATCATTAAGTACTATAATCATATAGTTTTTCTGAACAGGACTAAATTATGATGATTTGATACTTATACAGCCATGTAGCCTGGAGGCTCATATACATTTAACTCCACAGTGGAGGCAGGTTTGTGTTTGAATGAGCAGAGACAAATCCCAGAAATTCTGCTAGCCATCAAACCATCTTTCATTCCACTTTATTTGGCCATGGTGAATTTCACTTCATGTGGGGATTCATCTGTCATATCACTGAGGGATAAAAACAAAAAGGGGAGGGGGGGAGGGGCATGGAGGAGGGCACTTGTGGGGATGAGCACTGGGTGTTATATGGAAACCAATTTGACAATAAACTATTTGTAAAAAAAAAAAAAAACAAACAGGGGATCAATGGGAAAAATATGAGAAGGGAGTTAAGATGGGGAGGGTCAAGCCAAATTGTAAGAGATGCTCTTAGCCTAGGGTGCACCTATGAGAAACTGGATGAGGGGATTTGCCTCTCACTGTCTAGGATGCCTTCTACAGGCCTTTTCTAGCTGTGTGTGTATGTTGTAGGGTAATCTGAAAAGTTTCACTAATTCATAAAGCTAAGAGAGGAGACTAGAGAATTTAACTGGGATGGTCATGGGGAAGAAAAGGAAATGGTCAATCTTCCTAGAGTTTTTTTAAAGAATGAAGCTATAAGATAAATCAGTAACATGTAATTTTTTTAATGTGTTGTTGACACATGGGCTTCAAATGCATGTTTCCAAAATTCATATAATGTTAAGATAATATGATGTCATAGCATCAACTGAGTGGCTGGGAAAGACAAGAAAATGAACAAGATATTGGATGTTTTCTGTCTTAAGAATTTTTAAATGTTAGGTTCCTTCTATTCCATACTCTAAGTATAATAAGTGTCCTATTTCAAGTCCACTCCTGTTCTTCCCTTCTCAACACTGAAATTCCACACACCTTCTTACTGTTACCACTGAGGCCCTGACTCTGCTTCTGTGTTTTGCAAAACTCTGCTTATATTTTAAATCCTGTTGATACTATTACTTTCAGAACATAGCCACCAGGTTAGTCTTCATAAACAACTCTGATTAAATCATATCCCTTTTCAATAACTTTTAATGGGTTGTCATTGCTACCAGATTATGTGCAAATACAATCTGTTAAAATACACATGTACAACTTTATCTGTTCAATGTCTAGATTTTATATATTTTTTTCCATATATTTACATCCATTTATTCCTTCTCTCTGTGTTCCTCATCCTGGTTTACTCACCCTGACATTATTTTCAGTCCTTTCAAATAAAACCTTAGTTAACTCTGAAGTCTCTTCCTCTACAATTCTCCCTATTCTCCTGTGTTATACCCAAAAATGAGTTGCAGAAAGCTTTCTAACTACTTTTTACTCTATCAAGTACATGCTTTTGCTAATACAGGTCTCCCCACAGAGAAAAGGTGCCTTTTCTTCAAGGTCTATCTCAAATGTTACAGCTTTTATGATGCATTTCCAGATTATCTTGAAGAGAATAGTAATGCTCACTTGAAACATTTAGTTTACCCATTTGAAACATTTAGCAGTTTATTCTTCTTAGGTCATACTTGGCCTTGTATAATATTTTATTTTGGGGCTGCGAGCTTTTAAAAATTATTATTATTATAAATTAGATGTCTTAGTCTCTATATCTTACACACAAGGTCCTAAATAAGTATTTGTAAAATATATGTAAAAATGAATTGAATTTGAGAGCACAAGCACACAGAATGCAGTAAGAGAGCATCAGTCATTTTCAACCTTGCAATGAGCCCTGGCTCATTACTGGCTGATTACCAGGCCTGGGACAGCTGCTGCAGGCAAGCTTGCCTTCCTGTTTCTTTAGTGATGATTGCAAATATCACACACCTAAAGTGAATTATTCTTGTTCCTATTGCTAGGTAGGATTGGCTCCTGGGATAGACTTTGACAAAATATCAGGGAGAAGCTATTTAATTCGATGTTTGGTTTAAACATTTGTTTAGCTTAAAAGATATTTTAAAATACATCAACATTCAAAAAATATAATTATTCTATAATCTGGGGGTCCATGTCATAAGATTAGACCAGGTCATCCACTCTTGAGGGATATCCCCAAGTCTTAGAAAGGGGAGTAGTGGGTAACAGTCTAGATGTATTTATGCTTTTCCCTCAGAAAATCCATGTTATTGTATATGTCTGTAGTTTAAAAATTTTTTTGTTACTGTATAATTTTCTCAGTGTACTCATAGCTTCCTTTAATTGTCATGATTTTTACTTGTTCATTCACTATGATGATGACCTAATGACTAGACTGGTAATACAATAATTAGTATCTACTGACATCATAACAGTCTAGTTCCCTAAGTGATATTTTCCTTGAATGAGAAGATTCACATCAAGCTGACTATATGAGGGTGGTATGTTACCTGTCAGGTCTTGCTTTAGGTTTTATGAGTACAGGACAAAAAGTTGGGGGCTTCTCAAAGCTCAGACTTTCTCTGCAGCCTCCTCTTGTGCATGTCTGGTCTATGGATTCTTCTGGTCTAGTCTGACCTTTGGTACAATATGAATTACTCTATGCCTTCCAGAAATTCACCAAAATACCTATACCACTGATGTGACCCCATTCTCCATTACAGATATTTCTATTTTTGTACATCATTTCTGTCACTTCGGTGGCATGATGGGAAAGAGATAAAATATACATCTGTGCCAAAAACAACAACAACAACAACAAAAAAACCCTGCGGTTTGAACAAGATATGCTGCTGATTCCTTTTAAAAGAAACTGGAGGAGGAGGAGTTAAGATGGTAGAATACAAGGGAAATCCAAGGCTGGTCTCATCCTTCCAGCACAAGGAGATCAACATCAAATCATTTTTTTAAGTTTATTTATTTTGAGAGAGAGAACACATGTGAACAGGGGAGGAGCAGAGAGAGAGGGGAGAAGAGAGAATCCCAAGCAGGCTCTGTGCTGTCAGTGCAGAGCCCATTACAGGGCTTGATCCCAGGAAACCTGTGAGACCATGACCTAAGCCAAAATCAAGAGTCCAACACTCAACTGAATGAGCCACCCAGGCACCCCAACATTAAACCATTTTGTAAGATTTTTTTTGAGAGAGAAAAAGAGAGAAAGTGTGTGTGCACAGGGGAGAGGAGCAGAGGAAGAGAGATTCTTCAGCAGGCTCCCAATGTGGGGCTCAATCCCACAACCATGCAACTGTGACCTGAGTCAAAATGCAAAGTCTGATGCTCAACTGACTGAGTCACCCATGAGCCCCACATCAAACCACTGAACACCTACGATAACGATTTGAGGGTTAAGAGAACAATCTGCATAATTTGAGGGAGAGAATATGGTAGGTATATGGTGTGGAGAGAGAAACGGGGGAAAGAAAAGCCCTGGTGCTGGAGAGGGGTGGAAGCCTTTTTCATGGAGAGGATAGAGAGGGCTGGAGAGAGAACAGTGTGTTAGGTTAGTGCAAGAAAAGCACTCCCTCTGAAAGTAGCTAGAGAGAAGGAAAGAGTGGGGGAAAAAAGAGTGAATATAGGCACAGGGGACTGCACAAGAAAACTGTTCACCAAAATCACTGACAGGGAAAAAGGAAAGGGTTTCAATACTTCCAGTTTTATAAATAGCAGAGTACAGGGTCTGAAGTTTCAGAAGTCGACAAGGCAGAGAGCCCCAGGAGAGGGCAGCATGGTCTGAAAATCTACTGGGTTGCACAGGGAGAAGCGATTCCCCTGCTGGGAATGCATTTGGTAGAGGTGGTACAGCCTCTGCATGGGCAAAAAACCCTGTGGGCACCACTAAACTACCCCATTCACCAGAACAGGAATAAAGACGCTGGCTGAGGGCAGCAACCACTCATACTGGCTGTGTGTTGCTATTTACCATAAGTTCCAAGCTGCAGCTGCTCTGCAGTTGTATGACTCGTTTTCTGGGACAAGCTGACACTGGCCACAAGGTGGCAAGACCCTACCCCAGAGGATCAGCATGGGTCTAAAGCAGTGGGGCACCTCCAAGTGTGGAGATTTTGAAAGATAGCCATGAATGAAAACCCAGGAGGGTGGCACTTCCTGGCAGGAGCACAGCTCAGGCACAGACAGGGGGAAGGCAGGGATCTGATAGAAGCCAGGAAAGAGGAGAGGTGACTGATCTACTCTATTAGGGTGCGAACATTCCACTCCAGAGACTGGGGGGAGCCATTTTCACCACAAGCCCAACAGTACTAATCCACCTCAGTGAGCTAAACATGGCCACCTTTACACAAAAACCTGTCCCCCTGCGCCCTCCAAGCCCATCTCCACTAGAACAAGTCTTTGTGAGAATCAAAGCAGCAGGTTCCTCTAGCAGAAGATTAGCACAAACCCCTTCAGTGTGCTACCATCTACTGCTCACAGAGTTCTGCAAAGTTTCAACTCTAGGAGAAACTAGATGTAGCTTCCTTTGGATTTTTGTTTGTTTACTTTTGGGTTTCTTTTTTTTTTTTTTTTTTTTTTTTTTTGGTTTTTTTTTTTTTTTTTTTTTGCTTTTGTTTTTGGATACACAAAGAGCAAATTTTTTTTCCTTTATCATATTTTATTTTTTTAATTTTTAATTTTTTTTTCCTGTTTTCCTATGAAGCTTCTCTTAAAAGCAGACCAAAAATGCACCTAGGACCTAGCTTCCTTCATTTACATTTTGTTTAAATTTAAAATTTTTATTTTATTAATTTTTTTCCTGCAAAATAGCAAGATAGAGGAATTCACGACAAAAGAATGAACAGGAAGAAATGACAGCCAGGCATTTAATCAACACAGATATAAGAAAGATGTCAGACTAAAATTTAAAAAAATTGTAATGATTCTAGCTGGGCCTGAAAAACACATAGAAGATACTAGAAAATCTTTTACTGCAGGGATAAAAGAGCTAAAATCTAGTCAAGCCAAAATTTAAAATGCTATAACCAAGATGCAAACCCAAATGGATGCCATGACAGTGAGAATGGACAGAGCAATGAGTCAGTGATACAGAATAATAAAATTATGAAAAATAATGAAGTTGAAAAGAAGAAGGAAATAAGGTAATGGATCATAAAGGCAGACTTAGGGAACTTAGCAACTTTTAAAATGGAATAACATTCACATAATAGGAGTACTAAAAGATGAAGTGTACTTCAGGGGCAGAGGTTTTATGTGAGCAAATTCGGGCTGAAAATTTCCCTAATCTGGAGAAGCACACAGACAGAAAAATCCAAGATGCACAGAGAACTCCCATTAAATTTAACAAAAACCAATGGTCACCAAGGCATACCATAATCAAATTTACAAAATAGCAAGGAAAGAATCCCAAGAGCAGCAAGAGGAAAAATATCCTTAACCTACAAGGGAAGACAGGTCAGATTCACAACAGATCTTTTGACAGAAACTTGGTAGGCCAGAGAGAAGAGGCAGGATATATTAAACATGTCGAGTGGGAAAAATATGCAGCCAAGAATACTCTATCCAGCAAAGCTGCCATTCAGAAAAGAAAGATAAAAAGTTTTCCAGACAAACAAAAACTAAAGGAGTTAGCGACCACGAAATCAGCCTAGCAAGAAGTATTAAGGGGGATTCTTTGTGTGGGGGAAAAAGACCACAAGCAACAAAGACTAGAAAGGAACAGAGAACATCATCAGAAACACAAACTTTACAGGTAACACATGGCATAAAACCCCTATCTTTCAATGATCACCCTGAATGTAAATGGACTAAATGCTTCAATCAAAAGACATAGCATACCATAATTGATTTTTAAAAAAGAAAGAAAAAAAAAACCAAGATCAATCTATATGCTACCCACAGGGGACTCATTTTAGACCTAAAAAATATTGGCAGATTTAAAGTGAGGTAATGGAGAATAATCTATCATGCTAATGGAGGCCAAGAAAGAATTCTCATACTTATATCAGACAAACCAGATTTTATCTAAAGGCTATAACAGAAGATGAAGAAGGGCATTATATTATAATTAAGGAGTATACATATGTATATATATTAAGAATATCTAATAATCTAAAATATGTCCTCAACTTCAGAGCACCCAAATATAGAAATCAATTAATAACAAACATAAGAAAACCCATTGCCAATAATACAATAATCGTAGGTGACTTTAATATTCCACTTACAGCAATGGACAGATCATCTAAGCAGAAAATCAACAAGGAAACAATAACTTGGAATGACACACTGGACAGATGAACTTCACAGATATATTCAGAACATTCCATACTAAAGCAGAAGAATACACATTCTTTTCGAGTGCACATAGAACATTCTCCAGAATCACATACTGGGTCACAGATCCTACTTCAACAAATACAAAAAGATTGAGAGCATACCATGCATATTTTCAGACCAGAATGCTATGAAACGTGAAGTCAGCCACAAAAAAAATTTTTTTTCCAAAAGACCACAAATACTTGGAAGTTAAAAATATCCTATTAAAGAATGAAATGGTTAACCAGGAAATTAAAGAGGAAACTAAAAAGTAGATAGAAGCAAATGAAAATGAAAACATGATAGTCCAAAATATTTGGGATTAAGCAAAGACAGTCCTAAGAGGGAAGTATATTGCACTGAAGGCCTATCTCAAGAAGCAAGAAAGGTCTCGAATACACAGCCTATTCTGTCACCGAAAGGAGTTGGAAAAGGAAAGAAAATAAAGCCTAAAGCCAGCAAAAGAAGGGAAATCATAAAGATTAGAGCAGAAACAAATAAAATAGAAACAAAAAAATAGAACAGATCAACAAAAATAAGAGCTGGTTCTCTGAAAGAATTAATAAAATTGATAAACCCCTAGCCAGAAATATCAAAAAGGAAGGAGAAAGGACCAGAATGAATAAAATCACAAATGAAAGAGGAGCAAGCACAACCATCACCACAGAAATATAAACAATTATAAAAGAATACTATGAAAAATTATATGTGAACAAACTGGGCAATCTGGACGAAATGGATAAATTCCTAGAACATACAAACTACAAAAGCTGAAACAGGAAGAAATAGAAAATTTGGAACAGACCCGTAACCAGCAAAGAAATTGAAATAGTAATAAAAAATCTCCCAACAAACAAGAGTTTAAGGCCAGAAAACCCACTAGGAGAATTCAGCCAGATATTTATTTAAATAAGAGTTAATACCTATTTTCTCAAACTGGTCCAAAACATAGAACTAGAAGGAAAATTTCCAAACTCATTATGTGAGGCCAGAATTACCTTGATTTCAAAACAGGACAAAGACCCCAATGAAAAGTAAAGTAACAGGTCAATACCCCTGATGAACATGGATGCAAAAATTCTCAACAAGATACTAACAAACTGAATATAACAGCACGTTAAAAGAATTATTTACCACAATCAGGTGGGATTTATTCCTGGAGTGCAAGGGTGTTTCAGTATTCACAAATCAATCAAAGTAACACACCACATTAATAAAAGAAAGGATAAGAATTACATGATCCTCTCAATAGATGCAGAAAAGCATTTGACAAAGTACAGCACCCATTCTTGATCAAAACCCTCAACAAAGTAGGTTTAGAGGGAACACACCTCAACATCACAAAGGCCATTTAAGGAAAATATGGCTAGTATCATCCTCAATGGGGAAAAACTCAGATCTTTCCCCCAAAGGTCAGAAATATGAAGGGATGTCCACTTTTACCACTGTTGTTCAACATACTGTTGGAACTCCTAGCCTCAGCAATCAGACAAAAAACAAGGCATCCAAATTGTCAAGGAAAAAGTCAAACCTTCGCTATTTGCAGACAACATAATACTCTATGTAGAAAACCCAAAAGACTCCACCAAAAAATTGCCAGAACCAATACATGAATTCAGCAAAGTTGCAGGATATAAAATCAATGTGTAAAAATCTGTTATGTTCCTGGACATCAATAATGAAACAGCTAAAAAAGAAGTAAAGGAATTGATTCCATTTGCAATTGCACCATGAACAACCAGATGCCTAGAAATAAACCTAACCAAAAAAGTAATAGACCTAGAACACTTATGAAAAAAATTGAAGAGGACACAAAGAAATGGAAAAGCATTCTTCATGGACTGGAAGAACATTGTCAAAATGTCCATACTACCTAAAGCAATCTACACATCTAATGCAATCCTGATCTAAATACCATCAGCATTTTTCACAGAGCTTAGAACAAACAATTCTAATATTTGTATGAAACCACAAAAGACCCTGAATAGCCAAAGCAATTCTGAAAAAGAGACAAAGCTGGAGGCATCTCTATTCTGGACTTCAAGCTACATTACAAAGCTTTATTCATCAATATAGTATGGTACTGATGTGAAAAAAGACACATAGATCAATGGAACAGAACTGAAAACCCAGAAATGGATCCACAACTATATTGTCAACTAATTTTTGACAAAGCAGGAAAGAATATCCAATACAAAAGGAGTCTCTTCAACAGATGGTGTTGGGAAAACTGGACAGTGACATGCAGAACAATGAAATAGACCATTTTCTTAGACCACACACAAAAATGAATTCAGAATGGATTTTTAAAAATCTAAATGTGATGTAGGAAACAATCAAATTCCTAGAGGAGAACACAGGCAGAAACTTCTTTGACATCGGCTGGAGCAACTTCTTACTAGACGTGTCGCTGGAAGCAAGGGAAACAAAAGCAAAAAATAAACTATTGGGACTTCATCAAAATAAAAGGCTTCTGCACAGTGAAAGAAAATATTGATAAAACTAAAAGACAGGGGCGCCTGGGTGGTTCAGTCAGTTAAGTGTCCGACTTTGGCTCAGGTCAACCATGATCTCATGGTTCGTGGTTTTGAACCTTGTGTAGGGCTCTGTGCTGACAGCCAGCTCAGAGCCTGGAGCCTGTTTAAGATTCTGTGTCTCTGTCTCTCTCTGCCCCTCCCCTGCTCACACTGCCTCTCTCTCTCTCTCTCTCTCTCTCTCTCTCTTTCTCTCTCTCTCAGAAATAAATAAAACATTTAAAAAATAAAAAAAATAAACTGGTTCTAACAGGTTACTGGTTTCCTCATTGAATAAATAAAATCTTAAAAAAAAAAACCCTAAAAGACAGCCTACAGAAGGGGAGAGGATATTTGCAAATGACATATCTGATAAAGGGTTAGTATCCAAAATCCATAAATAACTTATCAAACTCAACACCCAAAATACAAATAATCCAGTTAAGAAATGGGCAGAAGTCATGAACAGACACTTTTCCAAAGAAAATATCAAGATGGCTGAGACACATGATGTGTTCAACATCACTCATCATCAGGCAAACACAAATCAAAGTCACAGTGAGCTACCACCTCACACCTGTCAGAATGGTTAAAATTAACAACACAAGAAACAACAGGTGTTGGCGAGGATATAGAGAAAGGGGAAGCCTCTTGCACTGTTGGTGGAAATGTAAACTGGTGCTCCCTTTCTGAAGACAGGTATGGAGTTCCTTGGAAAGTTAAAATATTAAGTACCTCATGATTCAGCAATTGCACTACTGAGTATTTACACAAAGGATAAAAAAAAATACAGACTCAAATGGGGACATGTATCCTGATGTTTATAGCAGCATTATCAATAATAGCCAAACTATGGAGAGAGCTCTAATTTCCATCAACTGATGAATGTATAAAGAAGAAGTGGTGTGTGTGTGTGTGTGTGTGTGTGTGTGTGTGTGTGCGCGCGCACATGCACAGGTAATTAAATTATGTCATAAGGATGGGACCTTCATGATGTGATTAGTGCCCTGATAAGAAGAGGAAGAGAGAAGAGAGGTCTCTCTCTACATGAGTACTCACCTAGAAAAGGACATGTAAGCAGACTGAGAAGACAACTGTGTATAAGCCAAGAAATAGGATCTTACCGTGTACCGTACTGCTTGTACCGTAATTTTGAATTTACCATCGTCCAGGACCGTAAGAAATGTCTGTTGTTTAAGTTACCCAGCATTTGATATTTTTATAGCAGCCAAGTAAACTAAGACAACAACTATTTTAAAATAACCAGAGAAACAAAATTGTTATATCAAGATATTTACAGACCGGTCAAAATGGACTTTTCTACATACCTTCTATTTCCTATTTAAATAGCCCTATGTAAATATTCTAAAGTTTCTACTCTCTATATTCTACTTTCTTCTCTGTTTTGGGTAGGTACTTGTAGATTTCAATAGAACATCTATTGTCAAGGTGAAGAACTGTGCATATATATTTTTAACTTTATTCATTTTGAGAGAGAGAGAGAGAGAGAGCGCGCACAAGTGGGGGAGGGGCAGGGAGTGAGGGAGGGGAGAGAGGAGGAGAGACAGAGAGAGAAAGAGAGAGAGAGAATGAATCTCAAGCAGGATCCATGCTGTCAGTGTGGAGCCTGATGCAGGACTCAAACCCACGAACCATGAGATCATGACCTGAGCTGAAACCAAGAGTTGGATGCTCAACTGACTAAGCTGCCCAGGTGCCCTGAACTGTGGTTATTTTTACAACTTTTTCATGGGAACCATGATGGACAGTGATCGTAGCAAATTAAAACGCATTGCCTCATTTCAATAAGGTTAATAGGAGGGAAATATGTCCATCAGAAAAAAATTGTCAAGTTGGATCCACTTTTGTACAATTATTCTCAAATAGTTTCATCTTTAAGATATTCCACTTGCTATAATAATGTGATGTTTATCTCTTCTGAGGAGATACTCTCTAAATGAGACTTATTTGACAGTAATAACCAATGATCTTATATTTCCTGTATTTTTAAAGAAAAAGAAATTCATTAAATGTACAGTGATGGTTAAAGAGATTTCAAGATGTCTGAGGTTGTAATTTGAAACAAAAAACAATACCCAAAAGAAAAAACTGATACCCAACTATACAATTTTTCTTACCTACTTGAAATATAAATACTCAAATAAGTTATAAAAGGATGGGGAAAAAACGTAACATGCAAATATTATAAAAAATATTAGTATCAACCAACTTTATATTATTAAACACTTCACCAAAGAGCAGCAGAATACATAATATTTTAAAAAGCACACAATTAACATCTATCAAGATATAATAAATTACTGGATATGTTATTTATGTATACTTTTTGTTTGCTTGAAATATTCCATTGCATTCTACTCTTCTTTGGAATAAATTAGAGAGATATTTTAAAGCACGGAAAGACATTTTTAATTTGTTATGCCAATTTTTTTCTTAAGAAAGAATCTCAAACTCACTATCTTTACTGGAGAAAAAATTACTAAAACCAGACAATTTATGCCTCCCCAAAGAGTTTACTTTTACCAGAGATCAATGCCCTAAAACAAAGGAGTAAATTTCTAACATTTATTTATTTTTGAGAGACAGAGCATGAGCAGCAGGGGATGGGCAGAGAGAGAGGGAGGGAGACACAGAATCCAAAGCAGGCTCCAGGCTCTGAGTAGTCAGCAAAGAACCCGATGCAGAGTTCAAAACCACAAACTGTGAGATCATGGAGCCAAAGTCAGACGCTTAACTGACTGAACCACCCAGGCAACCCAGGAGTAAAGTTCTTATACTCTTTTTTTTAGTTTCTTTCTTTCCTTTCTTATCCTTTTCTTCCCTTTCTTTCCTTTTATTTTATCCCTTCCCTTCTTCTTTCTTCTTGTTTCCTCCCTATAGTGAGTTATTAAAAAAACTGACAAATTTTTAAAAATTGAAGCCTTTTTAAGCAGAATTAATATACAAAACCTATTGGTTTCTAATAACTTTCTTTATGTAGACTTACTGATAACTAGTGTTTTATATATGGATTAGATCTTCCAATTTAATAAACTCATGTAACATATGGAGGGCAAAATAGGGCAGATTCCCCCTTTGTCTCCCAGTGCAAGTGAATAAGTGGGCTCAAGACGACACGAGTGGGACAGCAGATACCCTCCATGTTCCACTGTCTCATATCAGCTTTGTGGAAGTGGGAGGGTGCAGTTGCAGTCACCGTGGAAGTGGTGCTAGTAGCAGGTTCCTAACCTGTAGATGCAGAACTACAGCTGTGACCTTGAAAACAAAGCCCAGTGGTCAAATCCTGACTTCTGTTTCTCCAGTCTTTCCAGTGATGTTTTTAAGGCACCTAATTTCCTACATTTCTTTTTGACATTTAAATAGTGGTTTCTGTTTCCTGCATCAAAATGTGACAGAGTCTCTTAGGACTCATATCTATAACTTTATAATACTAGAAAACTTTACAAGAGTAATATATTATTGAAACCATTTTAATATCTAAATGAGTTTTTATACAGATATACATGTATTTGTATATATATATAATTGGCAAAAATCATAAATATAGATATATAAAATTACAAATTTAGTTATCCAATTGACTATCTTTATTTAACAAAATAGAGAGATATCTGAAAAAGTACAGAGTACCTCATAGTGAAGAAAATTTACTGTAGAAAATCAAGTTTCCTTTTGTTCAAGCACAAATTAGAGCACAAATGGATTTTAAGATACCCCACTAGATTACTCTAAAATTAATATGTTGGGAGAAGGTAGTCTTCAGGAACCCCCAATGAATTGCAACTAATAGCATCAATCATGTAAGTACCACAGGCTCTAGAAAGCAGTTGGCTGATCAACAAATTATAGCTGCTTCAAACAGATTTTTATCTTATACATTTTTTAAAAGTTTATGAAATGATAGAAAGATAACTAGATTTATGGTCTGAATACCTAGAAATAATTTGTTGTATGATTTGGAGAAAGTCTAAACAATTTACCCCATCTGCTAAATGGGGAAATAACTATTCTTCAAGAACTACTGCAAGAGTTAAAGGAGATAATATATGAGAAAATGTCTCATAAACAAAAATACTCCACACTTACACATTTTATCTCTGGTCATTCTTCAACAAAAAATTATAAATCCACAAATTTCAAAATTCCTATGCAGCAATCTGTTTTGGTCTCTTGAGTCCATGGCTCTTCTCTCTTAACTAATTTTGAGTTTGGCAATAGCTAATCAGTGGAAGATGAAACATGTTTTATATAAGCACGATCATCCATATGAGATACTAAACTTGGATAAATTCTCTCTTTTTATGTTTTGCATCAAAGAATATTGTATAATAATATATACCAAGATAAGCAAGAAAACCCCACCTCTGTAGGTTTAATTATATCCAAGTAAATTTCATAAGAATAAAGACACATTTTTTAAATGTCTACTTTTTTGAAAGAGAGAGAGAGAGCACGTGATGGGTGAGGGGCAGAGAGAGAGGGAGACAAAGAATCTGAAGCAGGTCCAGGCTCTGAGCTGTCAGCACAGAACCCAATGTGGAGCTCAAACTCATGAGCCAAAGTCGAACGCTTAACTGACTGAGCCACCCAGGTGCCCTCAATAAAGACACATTTAACAGAAAGTTGTTTTGTATAAATAAATTTTTCTTCACTTTGAAGGCATTGATGGCTTGCATTATTTTTTCTGAGGTATTTATATCTAGGTAAGTTTTATTATAATATTAAACATGTTAAGAAAATTTACACAAAAAATATATAACTAAAATATTTAGATCCCTGAGTGGTCAGTCAGTTAAGCATCAGTCTCTTGGTTTTGGCTAAGATTCTGGCTATTCTCACAGTTCATGGGATCAAGCCCCAGGTCAGGCTCCACACTGACAGCATGGAACTTGCTTGGGATTCTCTCTCCCTCTCTTTCTTTCCCTCCCCTGCTTGTGTGCATGCTCTCTCTCTCAAAACAAATAAACAAACTTAAAAAATTTAAATTTGTTGATTGTGGAAGATGCAGTAAACTTTGAATTGTATTCTATGAAAGTGGCACCTATGAGGGAGCCAAGACAGAAAGGATCACTAACAACAACAAATGACCACAGACTTTTCATCAGAAATAGAGCCCCAAAGCCAGTAGAAACAACAGCTTTAAAGTGATGAAAGAAAAAAAGAAAATGCGTCAACCAAGAATTCTCTATCTGGCAAAATTGTCCTTTAAAAGTGAGGGAGAAATTAAGACATTCTTAGATAAACAAATTTTGAGGGAGTTCATTAATACTAGATCTGCAGTATCAAAAATGTTAGATGGAGTCCTGCAGTTTGAAGTAAAAGAATACTTGAAAATAACCTGAAGCTATATGAAAAAAATAAATATTTAAGTAAAGGTAAATACATGAGTAATTATGAAAGCTATTATTGTAACAATCATGTGTAACCCTACTTTTTTGTTTTCTACATGATTTAAGAGACTGATACATTTTTTTAAATTATTACTCTAAAAACCAGTATTGTTTAACTTGTTTGTAACTCCACATTTTGTTTGCTACATAACTTAAAGGACTAATACATTTTTCAAAAAACTATGTTTTGGGGAGCCTTGGTGGCTCAGTTGGCTAAGTGTCAGACTTCAGCTCAGGTCATGATCTCACAGTTCATGGGTTTGAGCCCTGCGTCGGGCTCTGTGCTGACAGCTAGCTCAGAGCCTGGAGCCTATCTTCAGATTCTGTGTCCCCCTCTCTCTCTGACCCTACCCTGCTCACGCTATCTCTATCTTTCAAAAATAAATTTAAAAAATTATGTTTTTGGACACACAATGGATAAAAATGTAATTTTGTGACATAACAAACTGAAAGGGTAGAGATGGACTTGTTAAAGAGGCAGTTTTTATATTTTATTAAAGTTAAACTGGTATAAATTAAAATCAGAAAGCTATAACTTTAGGATATCAAGTGTAGTCTCCATGGAAACCACAAAGAAAATAACTAAAGAATATACAAAGAAAGAAATGATTAAGAAACAAGTATTTCACTACAAAAAAATCAACCTACAAAAGAAGACAGTAATGCAGGAAATGAAAGAAAAAAAAAAAACCCTATAAGGCATATATAAATCAAGTGGCAAAGGACAGAAGTGTTTCCCTATCAGTAATTACTTTAAATGTAAATGAATTAAATTCTCCAATCAAAAGATCAGCTTGATGGAATGGATAAAAACACAGGGTCTACAGCAATAGCACNAAACAAACAAAAAAAAAAACACAGGGTCTAATTACACTGTCTGCAAGAAGGCTCATTCTAGAGCCAAAGACCCAAATAAATTCAAAGTGAAAAGATTATGTCTTAATCACCTTGGTCCTCAATAATGAAATATCATAAACTGGGTGACTTCTCTACAATATTTCTCATGGTTCTTGAGGCTAAAAGTCAGAGATTATGGTGTCAGTATGATAGGGCTCTAGTAAGTTTCTGCTTCCTGGTTTGCAGGTGGCTTCCTTGTATCCTCGTATTGATTGTATCCTTACTGATAGATAGCAGAGACAGGAAGGAATCTCTCTCCTGTATCTTATAAAAGCATTAATGCTATCTACGAAGACACAACTCTCATGACCTAATTACCTCCTAGAGGTCCTACCTCCTAATACACACTGGAACGTGTGAATTCAGTATATGAATTGGAGAGGAGACCACAAACATTGAGTTCATAACATTGGGGGGGGGGGCCATCTGTTCATATGTTATGGAACAACAGTTTATAACAGGGGAGTCCGTGGCCTCCCAAATTCATGTTCTCACATACAAAATATATTCATTAAATCACAACAACACCTGCTCCAGCATAATTTCTAAAATACAAAGCCCAAAATCTCATAGAATTATTTAAATCATATGTGGATGACTTAAAGTATGATTCAAAATATTATTCCTACTCAGGTACACATACAGACTCAAAGTATAAGTCCTCCTGAATCAAAACTCCTTTCCAGTTGGGATCCTATAAAACAAAATAAGTTATGCATATTATATGTAAAAGATGAATCACTAAATTCTCCTCTTGAAACTAGTATTAACCATATGTTAACTAACTAGAATTTAAATTTAAAAACTTGAAACAAAAAAAAACAAGCAAAAAGAAAAAAACCAATGTACTCCAAAAAAACCAATCCCCCAAAAGTATCAACAAATCAAGTCCAGCAATAGAAAGAATAATATAATCTTACGCGCTTATGGCAATTTTATTCCAGAAATGCAAGACTGGTTTAATAATATGAAAATTAATCACTTTAATTCATATCAACAAAGAAAAAATAGGATTATATCAATAGATGCAAAAAATGCATGTGAGAAAATAACATTCATTCTTCATTAAAAAAGAAACTATCAACAGTCTATGAATAAAAGGGAATTTCCTTAACTTGATAAAGGTCATCTATGTAAAACCTATAGTTAATTTTATGGATAATGAGGAAATACTAAACATTTTGCCCTGAAATTGGGAAGAACAGAAGAATGTTTACCACTCCTATTCAATACTTTACTGGAGTTCCTAGTCATCATAATAATGTAAGATAAATAAATAAAAGGCATAAAGAAAAAAAAGGAGCAAAAGTCTCTCTATTTAAAGAGGACATAATTGTTTACATGGAGAATTCTAAGGAATCCATAAAGTAGTGATAACTAAATTAATAGCTTAATTTAGTAAGATTGTAGTATAAAAGGTTATTACATATATACACATACTTAGAAAGTAAAAGTGAACTCCTATTACAATATTATAAAAATTAAAAATAACTAAGAAATTTTAAAATGATATAAAGGGTCTGTATTCTGAATATTTATAGCATTGCTAAGACATTAAAGGGAATTTGAATATAAAAAATAAGCTATTTTCATAGATTGAAACATTCAATATCATTAGAATGTTAATTCTTCCCAAATTTATCTATTGATTCAATGCATTTCCAATCAAAATATTGTGATCCTGCATAGAAATTAACAAGCTGATTCCAAAATTTAAATGAAAGGTAAAAAATCTAGGATATCCAAAGCAATTTTTGAAAAACAGATTGAAGGACTTACTGATTAATTTCAGTGCTAACTATAAAGCTATCCTAGTTAATACAGTTTTATATGGAAATAAGACTATATAAGTAGATCTGTCGAAAATCAAGCACAGAGATAGGCTCACACATGTGAAAAAACTGATTTTTAACAAAGACTTAAAAGCATTCAAATGAAGGAAGAAAGTCTTTTCATTATATTATTCTTGAGAAACTATATACCTATTTTAGAAAAAATAAATCTTATCATATATAATAACTAATTCAAGACTAATCATAGACCTCAAAGTTAAGCTTCTAAGAGAAAATTATCTTCAAGAACTGTGGCTAGGTAATGTAGCTTAGGAAGGACATAGAGAGTAAAACCATTTTTAAAATGATAAATTAGGCCATCAAAATGAAAATTTCGGTTCATGAAAAATACCATTAATAAAACAAATAGGTATGCTCAAAACTAGGAGAGAACATTTGTAAAACTATATCTGACAAAGAACAAGTAAACAAAATAAATATAAAAAACTACTACAATTAGAAAAAACACAAGTCTCTCAATGAAAAATGGGCAGAGCCAACTGGCCTTTACGCCAAGTGAAATGGGAATCTATTGAAGTGTTTTGAGCAGAGTGGCTTTACATAAACTTCTAACTCTGGGTGCTCAACTGATATAAGACTGTAAGATGCAGGGAAATTTGTTAGATGACTTTCGCATTAATATGTAAGAAATGGTGGCTTGCATTAGGATGGTAAAAAACATTGAATTTTTAATACATTTTGATAGTAGTGCTATCATTTTTGATGACTAATCGTATTTTTTGCCTGAATAACCGAAAAAATGGAGTCACCGTTTTGTAAAATAGAGATGACACAGGAAAAACAAAATTGGGGATTGATAGTAATAAAGAAGCTCAGGGTTAGTCATAATAAGTTTGAAATGCTTTACACAGAGATGTCCAATAGGCAGCTGGATATACATGATGAATTTGACAGTTAATAACTGAAGAAATAGCTTTAGTTTTCCCTGGCACAAAACTTTGTTTTGAAAAAAGAGAGAGAGAGAGAGTTTTCTACTCCTCTTTCTTAAGCTAGACCAACCTCCCTTCAGAGATGATCTGATTTGATCCAAGACAAATCCAGAACAGCTAGCTCTCTCCTTGAAAAAAGAATTAATAAAACACCCTGCAAAGAGAGAACTCAATATAGAGATTGAACGAGTTGAGGAGAATACCAGGAACGAAGAATCTGCCAAGCCCCACTCCCACACCTGGAGACAAGTCAGCTGAATAAAGGACAAGAATAGGAAGTACCAGAAAAGCAAGAAAAAAAAAAGATGGAGACAGAAAAAATGGGGAAAAGAAGAGAAATATTTAGGTCAGAACAAGTGATAAATGTAGATCTAGAGCTGGGGAAAGGGCAGAAGAGGGAATTTATAAGGGAAGAAATGAGAAGTGGAAGTCACTCCATAATGTTTTATATCCATTACAACTATCTATGTCTTTAAAAATGGATGAAATTAAGACTTTCCAAAAGAAACTGGAGTTTCTTTCCCTTTATTCATTATCTCAAAGTTTACCATTAGACTAGACTCCAAGATTTATACTGATTTTTTGTGCATTATAAACATAAAATAATAGCTTCAACAAACCTGACACAGATAACCCAAAGATTCTTCTCTCATTTTATTATGAAACAAAGGAGATGGGCTTCTTTAACTATTTCTCAGAAATGACCAACATATTTCCCTTTATGAAACTATCATTAGTCTTTGAAAAATAATCCATCAATTCTTTTTCATTTTGAGAAAGAATCACTGGGGACAGTACTCTAGTTAATGCTCTCATTTACTTGTTACCTGAGGACATACCTAGACAATTAACATTGTCTGTTGAATATATAGAGTGAATCTGAGACAGTTCTCCAGAGACTCTATTAAAAGTTTGATGTTTAGAGACTGGGGCTAGGGAAATTTATGTAACTGTAAACATGTATCTGTAATTCATGTGCAATGTTCAGAGGACATTATTAGGGAATCAACAGGGATTTTGGCGACCCTGGTGTCATCAAATGAGAAAACAGAATCTCATTTTATATAATATTGATACTATAAATGTGCTTACATTATATCAATAAAACCTACAAGTCAATGTTGGCAATTAAGGACAGATTTTTTTCTCTGCTCTGTCCCTAAAGCCAAACTGACTGCACTTCTCTCCACCTGCCACTTGCTATTAACCTGAAGTTAACGCATTAGGGCAAGATGCTAATGGTAATGACTGCTCTCTGAAATTTCTTATAACCCATCTGTCTGCTCATTCAGCACCAATTCTTTTTCCCTCTAACCTCTAATTCCATTCCCTATCCCATACCTTTGGGGATTCCTCAGATTTGGTAGTTCTGATTCCTAGATACTCCAAAGAAGTTGTCTCTTTTTCCTAATCTGAATTCAAAGCTGGCTCCAGATTACATTAATAGAAATATGCATCAGGAGTTCATTAGCACATTGGCTCCTAAAAAATGTGAAGGTTAAGGGAATTGAGCCCCCAGTCAAAAATTCACATTTATCTATTGATTCCTGCAAAACTAAACTACTAAAAGCCTACTGTTGACTGAAAGTGTTACTGATTAATATATATTTTGTATGTTATATGTATTATATACTGTATTCTTACAATAAATTAAGCTAGAGAAAATGTTATTAAAAATAATAAGAAAGGGAAGATGTATTTGCAGTGCTGTAATGTAGTTACAAAAAAATCCACATATAAATGCCCCTCTGCAATTCAAATCCATGTTGTTCAGGGATCAACTGTATTTTTAATCCCCCCCCAAATCTCCTTGAGCTATTCATATAGAATAAATTGGATACTGGCCTAAATGAAGGCAGCAGTATACTCAATTATTAATGATGGCAAAATAGAGTGGTGACGTACATTAATAAACTCTAAATTTGAAACCCTGGGTTCTGAAGTTTGGCTTTACCACTTACTAGCCATAGTAAGAGTTGAGTCACAAACTCTCTGTGCCTCAGAGTTTCATCATTTGTAAATTGGGGGAAACTGGTGAGAATAATATCTTTGACTGTAGAGATTAGTTGTAAAGATTTCTAAGAGTAATTGTTGTATTTAACACAGAATCTGGCGCAGAGAAAGAACCTAACAAATGCTAGTTAGAATGTTATAATAATCTTGACAAAATTGAAGTCATGGAATTAGGTGCATACATCTATTCTGGATCAAAGAACATGATCACAACAAATGTACTTGGCCATGTGGAATCTTTCATTGAGTTTACATATTGAATGTTCTGATCATCTTCCAAATGTGAATGAATAGGTTCTTTCACAGCTTTCTAGAATGTTGGGGTACTATTTAGATGGCATTTTGTTCAATTACTAGACAAATCTATTCTTTTTTTATCCCAGTTTTATTGATATATAATTGATATATAACATCATGCAAGTTTAAGGTATAAAATGTAATGAATCAACATTTGTATACATTGCAGTGATGCACAGTGAGTCCAGTTAACATCTATCACCATATATAGTTACAAAATTTTTTTCCTCATGGTGAGAACTTGCAAGGTACACTCTCCTTGTTACTTTCAAATATGCAATATGATATTATTAATTATAATCACTGTGCTATATATTACATCCCAATGATTTATTCATTTTATAACCAGAAATTTGTACCTAATCACTGTGCTATATATTACATCCCAATGATTTATTCATTTTATAACTGGAAATTTGTACCTTTTGACCACCTTCACTCATTTTTCCCAACTCCTCACCCAAGTTAACCACAATTGGTTCTCTTTATCCATGAGTTTGGGTTTTGTTTAGATTTCACATATCAGTGAGATCATATGGTGCTTATCTTTTTCTGTATAACTTTCTTAGCATAATGTCTTCAAGGTCCACACATGTTGTTGCAGATGGTAGAATTCCTTTATTTTAGGCTAAATCATATTCCATTGTGTGTGTGTGTGTATCATATTTTCTTTAGTAGCTTTAGTGTTTTCTATAGTAGCTATACCAACTTACATTGTTATCAATAGTGCACAAAGGTTGTCCCTTTCTCCACATCTTCACCAATACTTGTTATCTCATCTTTTCTATAATTGCCATTCTAATAGGTATTAGGCGATTACTCATTGTGGTTTTTGATTTACATTTCCCTGATGCATTTCATTTGCAACATCCCTGATGTTGAATACCTTTTCTACCTGTTGGCCATTTCTACATCTTCTTTGGATAATGTGTCTACTCAAGTTCTTTGCCCACTTTTAAATCAGATTATTTGTTTTTGCTATTGAGTTGTAGGAGTTCCTTACATATTTTGAATATTAACCTCATCAGACATATAGTTTGCAAATATTTTCTCCTATCCCACAGATTTCTAAAAATTTTTTTTTAATGCTTTATTTATTTCTAGGAGAGAGAGAGAGAGAGACAGCGTGAGCAGGGAAGAGTCAGAGAGAGAGGGAGTCACAGACTCCGAAACAGGCTCCAGGCTCTGAGCTGCCAGTCAGCAAAGAGCCCAACGCGGGGCTCGAACCCACGAACCGCAAGATCATGACCTAAGCGAAAGTCGGACGCGTAACCAACTAAGCCACCCAGGCGCCCCCTATTCCACAGATTTCTTTTAATTTTGTTGATTGTTTATTTTGCTGAGAAGTTGTTAGTTTGATGTAGTCCCAGTTACTTTACTTTTGTTGTTTGTGTTTTTGTTGTCACCCAAAAAATCGCTGTCAATACCATGTCAATAAACTCTTTGTGTATTTTTCTAGGACTTTTTCAGTTTTAGGTCTTACATTTAAATCTTTTTTTCCATTTTGAATTATTTTTTCTGAGTGGTATAAGATTGGATCCAACTGCATTCTTCTGTATGTGCACATCCAGTTTTCCCAGCATCATTTATTGAAGAGACTAAATTTTGCCCATTGAGTATTCTTGGCTCCTCTGTCAAATATATGACTATGTGTGGATTTATTTCCCAGCTCATCATTCTTTTGCAATGATCTACATAACTGTTTTTATGCTAGAACCATAGTGTTTTGATTTTTATAGCTTTGAGTATAATTTAAAACTAGTGCAGTGTTCCCAGCTTTGCTCTTCTTTCTCAAGACTGCTTTGGTCAGGGGCGCCTGGGTGGCTCAGTTGGTTAAGCAGCCGACTTCGGCTCAGGTCATGATCTCAGTTCATGAGTTTGAGCCATGCACTGGGCTCTGTGCTGACAGTTCAGAGCCTGGAGCCTGCTTGGGATTCTATGTCTCCTTCTCTCTCTCTGCCCCTCCCTGACTCATGCTCTGTCTCTCTCAACAATGAAGAAGTGTTAAAAAAAATTTTTTTTAAAAGACTGTCTTGGTCATTTAGGCTCTTTTTGTGGTTTCATATGAATTTTGGATTTTCTTCCTATGTTGGTAAAAAATGTAATTAAAATTTTGATAGGGATTGCATTGCTTTAGATAGTATGGATATTTTAACAATATTAATTCTTCTAATCAATGAACATGGAATATCTTTCCATGTATTGATATCTTCCTCAATTTATATCATCAGTATCATGTAGTTTTCAGTATACAGATCTTTCACCTTCCTGGTTAAATTATTCGTAAGTATTTTACTGGTTTTGATGCTATCATAAATGGTATTGCTTTCTTTATTTCTCTTTCAGATGTTCCTTGTGAGTGTACTGAAATACAACTGATTTTTGTATTTTGATTTTGTATCCTGTGACTTCCATTGATTTGGATTAATTCTAACAGATTTTTAGTGGGGTCTTTATAGAATTTTCCATATAAGAACATCATGTCATTTGCAATTTTACTTCTTCCTTTCCTATTTAGATGCCTTTTATTTCATTTTCTTGCCTGACTGGTCTGGCTAGGACTTCCAGTACATGTTGAATAAAAATGGTTAATGTAGGTACACTTATCTTGTTCCTAATCTTAGAGGAATAGGTTTAACCTTTTACCATTGAGTATTCTTTTAGCTGTGAGTTTGTCATATACAGCCTTTATAGGTTGAGGTATATTCCTTCCATACCTACTTTTTAAAGAGTTTTTAGCATTTGGGGCCCCTTGGTGGCTCAGTTAATTAAGCATCTGACTCTTGGTTTTGGTTCAGGGAATAATCTCACAGTTTCATGAATTTGAGCCCTAAATGAGGCTCTGTGCTGACAGCGTGGGGTCTGCTTAGAATTCTCTCTCTGTCCCGACGCTATTCATGCTATCTCTGTCTCTCTCCAAAACGAATACACTTTTTTAAAAAAAGAGGTTTTATTATGAAATGTTTAATTTTGTCAAATGATTTTTCTGTATCTATTGAGGTCATCATATAGTTTTTGTCCTTCATTCTATTGATGTGGTATATTGCATTTATTGATTTGTGTATGTTGAAATCATCCTTGTATCTCAGGGATAAATTCACTTGATTATGGTGTATGATCTTTATAATGTGCTGTTGAATTCGATTTGCTAGCATTTTGTTGAGGACTTATGCAGATCATCTGTGTTCAGGGATATTGGCCTGTAGTTTTCTTTTCCTTTTAGTGTTTGGTATCAGGGTAATATGGCTTTATAAAATTAGTTTGGGGGTGTTCCTTTCTCTGCAATTTTTTGGAAGAGTTTGAGAAGGATCAGCCTTAATTCTTAAATGTTTGGGAGAATTCACTAGTAAAAGTATCCAATTCTGGGTTTTTCTTTATTGGCAGATTTTTCATTATTCAACCTCCGTACTAGTAATTATTCTTTTCAGATTTTCTATTTCTTCATGAAGAAACTAGGTAGGTTACAAGTTTCTAGGAATTTATTAATTTGTTCTTAATTATCCAATCTCCTGGCTTATAATCATTCATAAGTAGTTTTCTTATGATCCCTTATATTTCCATGAATTCAACTGTAATATCCCTTCTTTGTTTGTAAATTTTTAGTCCTCTTTCTTCTTTTCTTGATTAATCTACCTAAAATTTATTAATTTTGTATGTGCTTTAAAACAAGTCTTAGTTTCATTGGTTTCTTTTCTATTATCTCTTCAGTTTCTATCTCATTTATTTCTGCTCTAAACTATTATTTCGTTCTTTTTCTTTACCTTGGGTTTAGTATGTTCTTTTCTATTTCTCTGAGGTATAATCACAGATTGTTTATCTGAGATTCCATTTTTTTCCCTCAATGTATGCATTTACAGTTATAGACATTCACCCTGGGACTGCTTTTGCTGCATCCCATGAGTTGTTCAATGTGTGTTTCCATTTTTATTTGTCTTGATTTTTTAAATTTCCCTTTTATTTTTTGATCTCTGGCTGCTCAGTAGCATGTTGTTTAATTTCATGTATTTTTCAAAGTTCTTACTTTCTTCCTATTATTGATTTCTGGTTTTGTACCATTGTGGTCAGAAAAGATACCTGATATATTTCTATCTTCTTGAATTTGTTCAGACATGTTTTGTGGTATAACAATCTATCCTAAAGTGGTCTATATGCACTTGGGAAGAATGTGCATTCTGTTGCTACTGGATGGAATGTTTTGTATATAACTGTCAGTTCTATTTGGTCTGTAGTGTTGCTCAAACCCACTGTTTCCTTATTGATTCTCCTTCTGGATAATCTACCCATTGTTGAGAGTGGGAGTATTAAACTCCCTATTACTGTATTGCTATCTATTTCTCTTTTTAGTTCTGTTAGTATTTGCTTTACATATTTAGGTGCTATGATGTTGGGTGCATAAATATTTACAACTCTTATATCTTCTTTATACATTTACACCTTTATTATTATATAATGACCTTTATCTCTTGTGACCATTTTTAACTTACATTCTATTTTATCTAAGTACAATTACCTCTGATTTCTTTTGTTTACTATTTCTCAAGAATATTATCTTCCATCTCTTCACTTTCAGCTTATGTATGTCCTTAAAGCTAAAATGAGCCTCTTATAGTCAGCATATTGTTGGGTCTTATTTTTTATTCATTAAACCTTTCTATGTCTTTTGTTTGAATTCAAGCCATTTACATTTAAAGTAATTATTGATTGTTAAGGCTTACTACTGTTATTTGTTAACTGATTTTTGACTGTTTGTAGATCCTTTCTTTCATACTTCCTCTCTTGGCTGACTTTTTTTGTAATTTGATGACTTTTTGTGATAACATGCTCTGACTCCTTTATTATAATCCTCTGGGTTTTGTGGCCTAACATATGATCTATCCTAAAATAGCCTATGTCCATTTGGGAAGAAGGTGTATTCTCTTGCTATTGGATGGAATGTTCCATATTTCACTGTCAGGACTATTTGCTCTGCATTTACCTCTGATCAGGCAAGGCCCCATGCTGTTTCCTGGCAGAGTAGTGCCACTGCTTGTAATCTGTTATTGGACATGGCTGTGAGCCATGCTCCACAGTCACTGCTGGTCAGTATGAGCCTCACGCTGTGCTCCCCAGCTGGGCTGCCTGGACTCCCTGGGTAAGGGAGGGTCACAGGTCAGCCTTTGCCATCAGGTAAGTACTCAAGTACTCTGTCTGTGATCAGACAGGCATCAAGCTGTGCCCTGAAATTGGGCAGGCTGCAAGTTAGATTTTATGATCAAGAAGACTGTTATTGTGCTATGCTGTTGGGCCACACTGCTGGCTTGTCTTTCTGGTCAGGTGGGGCCTCTAGCTCTACCCTACATTTCGTTGGCACAGGAGACTGTGCTCTACAGTTAGGCAGGGTGACTGTCAAGGCTCTCTGGTGACACCTCAGGCTATTTTCTGTGATTGGGTGGGGCCCCTGGCTGGGTTTCCTGTGTAGGCCATAGGCTGTGTTTAGCAATTGGGTATGGCCATATGCTAAGCTCCACTGCTGGGTGGGGTGTAAGCTGGGCTCCACATCTGAGTGACACTGCAGTCTGGGTTCTAAGGCTGCTCAGGCTCACCAGTCAGTTTCTCTGGATATGTGGAACCAGAAGTTATACTCAATAGCTAAGCAGAGCTGCTGGCTTGGCTCCCTGACCAGGCAGGCTATAGGATCCGCTCTATGACTGACAGGACTCTGGCCATGCTTCTTATAGTGATGACTGCTAATCAATTGAGTGCAACCGAGTATCTGTTTACCTCCCCAGACAGCCAGTAGGATGTGAGACAGACCCATTCTTAAAGAAGCCCTTGGTTCAGGCCATTGTGAATTGGCTACTGTAGTGCCAACTTCAGGTCAATCTCAATAAGTAGAATTTAATTTCCATTTCTAATACAAAAAGTAAGAATTGTGAATATAATGCACATGAAAAGTAAATGAAAAAAAAACATACAACATGGTGAATTATAAAGGAGTGAACACCATCCAATAATCATAAATATCAGAACATGGAATACTGGATTCTCTCAACATATTTCCTGTGTATATTTTTCAATCACAACCTCCTTCCTTGCCCTCTCATCTATTAATAGTGGCATTTTTCTTTCTTCATTTCTGATTCTTTTACCTTTTATTTATTTTTATTCTTTTATTTTTTTAGAGAAACTGGTTCTAAAATTAAGGAGGCTGAACAGACAAAACAATTCTTTAAAAAGAATATACATTTGATCTTAAGACTCACTCTAAAGCTGCAGTCATCAGTGTGCTATCACAGTAAGAAAATATACTATATGTTCATGTGTATAAATTTTACTCCCCTTATGCCCAAAAGTGAATTAAAAATGGAAGATGGACTTAAAACATAACAGCCTAAGTATAAAAGTGAAGAATATTTTTTAATGGGACATAAAAAACATGAAAAATAAAAGAATAAATGGTAAATTGGTCTTCATCAAAATTAAAAATTTTGTTTGTTGAAAAACTCTGCTAATAACATGAAAAGTCAAGTCACAGATTATAAAACATGTATCTGACAGTGGACTTATAACAAGAATTCAGAGAAAAACTTTACCCCTCAATAATAAAAGATAAAATAACCAACAAGAGCAAAAGAACTAAACAGATACTTCATAAAAGAAGATATGAAAGTTCTACAAACTCCTAAAAAGATCTTCAACATCTTGTTCATTAGGACTAGGAAAAATTAAAACTACCACTAAATATCATTTATACACACACTTAAAAAAAAAGCTTAAAGTCTGATAATCCTAAGTGTTGATATGAATGTGGAGAAATTGGGATCTTCACATATTTCTAGAAGTGCAAAATAGGACAGTTACTTGGTAAAACTACTAGCCACTTCTTAAAATACTAAATATATATATACCACACAAACCAGAAATCTGTCTCTTAGAAATGAAAGCATGTTTCCACACAAAAACTTGTATCTTTATATTCACAGCAGCTTTATTCATAGTAGTCAAAAACTGAAAACAATCAAAATGTTCTTCAACTGGTACATGGATAAATAAATTGTGGTATAGCCATGTGATGACATACTATTGTAACCTGTCAGAACCCCATCAGAGTAAAGGAAACATAATCTGAACAGGGAGATTTTACGTCACTAACTGGTAACAGGAAGTTAGCCACTAACAGGGAATAAAAGAGAAGCTAAAGAATATCCTAGGGCTGAGGGACAGTTCCTAAGGAGAGAACAAACTTGGAAGGGTAAGGGAGCCTCCTCTTCAAGGCTGTGATTTAGGCCTCTCTGGAGAGGGTATAACTTTACCTACTGAGTAGTGAAGAAGTTTGCTGGGGTATGCAAACCACAGCTGGTCACAGCCAGTGACTGTGGTTAGTGGGTAAGGAACTATAGGCTGAGACCAGCTAGTAAGATCCTTCTTTCTAGGGTGCTTGTAGCTCAGAGGACCATAGTTTGGTTTCCCCAGGAAAACCATGAGCCAATGTTAGCAAGGAAAGTTGCTGGAAAGTGAGTGCTCCTGTATGTCTCACATGCATTTCAAATGAAAATATCCCATAGGAACAAAAGAGGAAGCTTATCATAACCCATAAGAAAAGTTTTTTCTTCCTAAAATGTCCCTTAAGAGACCTCTACTGACAATGCTTAAAACTGTGCAAGCTGGGAAAGGAGAAACATTTACCAATTCCAGCTCCAGTATCATACAGCAGAGAAATAAATGCTGGATTTGTAACTGACAGGCTAGTCCATCCCTTTCACCACTCAGCTTCCATATGCACCTAACTATACACCTGAATTTCTGTAAAGCATCAACACAACTCTAAATTCCTACCTACAAGATTCAACTATCTTTCAAATAACCTAAAAAGTTTTCACCATTTTCTCAAAATGAGGAGATGTACTATCCCAACAGCTATTGTATCTATTGCTAGTTCTATTAATAACTCCTTAAATTCAGTCACATTCCCACTGAATATTCTTATGCCTAAAGAACAAATTATAAAGTTATTTTCAAACAACTTTTATATTAACAAATAGAAGAATATATTTAGCATATACAAATAGACACATACATATGACGTAAGACAGAAAATATACAAAGCAAATACAAAGCTGCTATATCCTTTATTTCTATAGTCATGTGGCTATAGTTTATATCTATGGCCTTTTTCCTTCAGTATACATTCCATATTTCCATTGTCATCAGTCAGAACATTAGCTGGTTCAGATTCTTTTCATGGTGGAGTAATGCAGACCTTAATTACCAAAGTATCTGAGTTCTTGATAGTCATGCATTTGTTTGGTTGCTCTGATATTCCATTAAAATTTACTATAGGGATGAAGATGCTATGAGAAGCCACAGAGAATCCCTTGTGTTACCAAATAACTATTTTTGTCCCTATTGTAAAGTTGCAATCCAATTTCCCCTGGTAATCAGGATCATTTACTCAAGTCTTACTCATAAAGAACTCAAAACAGACAAATAGCAGTCTCATTTTCCAGTTCAATAGAAACATTATTTTTTCACTGGTGGAAGCAGTCCTTCTTGGGGAACAAACCCTTCCAAAACAGCAAAGCCTAGTTGCCAGAATAGGAATCTAAAAACCTGTGAGTAGATTACTTGGTAAAATAGTGAAGGAAGCTTACTAGTGAGGGAAGTCGTTTCACCCATTAAATTCTGGACCCATATAGTCTGGCAACGGAGGAGCCACTACATATAACAGAATCTAATTCAAGGCATATATTGAATCCTGAAGACAGAATGCCATACTTCTGAGCTAAAGTCTCCAATCTATTATGTAACTAAGTCTTCAGAAAGTCACTTTTTATTTCAAGTAGGCCAAGCACTTCTAGGAGATGGAGTATGACACATTAACCATATAGTAATGAGCCCACTGCTTTACTTTCTTTGCAATAAAATGAGTTCCTTAATCATAAGCAATCATGTACAGAATGCCATTCTGGTGGATAAAGCATTTTATGATACCACAGATGGTGGTGCTGTCAGAAACATCATGGGCAGGAAAGGTAATCCATATTCAGAACATCTGTTCTAGTGAGGATGAATCCCTCTTCCCTCAATGATGGAAGAGGTCCAATGCAGTAGAACCCAGGTAATTATGCCAAATCAAGGGCACAGCATTCTATCTACTTTAACTGGAATAGGCACTCAACAGTAGTGTTACATCAGTGTTCCTAAGAGAAAGTCTACGTTGAGTCAAAAAACCCACAATCCCTGCCACCATAGAAAATGGCCACTTTGTTCCTGATCACATTAAGAAAGCAGGGTGTAACTGGAAAAAGAGGCCAACTGACATCCACAGAGCTTGAAATTTTCCATAATGGCTGCACCAATTTACATTCCCACCAATAATATACAAGGATTTCCTTTTCTCTACATCCTCACCAACACTTGTTATTTCTTATCTTTTTGATAATAGCTATTCTGACAGGTGTGAAGTAATACCTCAAGTGGTTCTGATTTACATTTCCCTTATGATTAGTGATATTTGACATCTTTCCATATGCCTGTTGGTTATTGGCACTGTCTTTTAAAAATGTCTACTCAGATCCTCTGCCCATTTTTTAATCAGATTGCTTTTTGGTGGTGGATTATATTAGCTATTTTTATAATTTGAATATTAACTCCTTATCAGATATATGATTTGCAAATAACTTCTCATGTTTAGCAGGTTGTCTTTTTATTTTTTCAAATGTTCCCTTCATGTTTTAGAAGTCATTGTTTATTTTTACTTTTGTTGCCATTGACTTCAGAAGCAGTTTCAAAAAATTATCATCAAGATTAATATCAAGGCACTTATCACCTATGTTTTCCTCCAGCAGTTTTATGGATTCAAGTCATACATTAAAGTCTTTAAGCCAGTTGTATTTAATTTTCATGAATGGTGTAAAATAGTGGTCCAGTTTTCACACCCCATACAGAAGAGACTGTCTTTTCTCTACTGCATATTCTTCCCTCCTTCATTGTAATTCATTGACCATATCTGTGTGGGTTTATATTTGGGCTCTCTCTTCTGTTCTATAAATCTATATACCTGTTTTTATGACAATAGCATGCTGTTTTGATTACTCTACTGTAATATAGTTTGAAGTCAAGGAGCATGATACCCCCAGCACTTTCTCAAGATTACTGCAACTATTCGAGGTCTTTTGTGACTCCACACAAATTTTTGGATAACTTGTTCTAATTTTGTGAAAAATGCCATTGGAATTATAATAAGGATTGCACTGAATTTGTATATTGCTTTGGGTAACATAAACATTTTAACACTATTATTTCTTCTAGTTCATGAGCATGGAGTATTTTACCATTTTTTTGTCTTATTCTATTTGTTTCATTAATGTCTTATAGTTTTTACTGTTTAGGTCTTTAACTTCCTCAAATTTATTCCTAGATATTTTATCTCTTTTGATGCATTTATAAATGGGACTATTTTAGTAATTTCTCCTTATTTTTTTTAAAAAATTTTTAATGTTTATTTATTTTTGAGAGACAAAGATAAGAGCATGAGCAGGGGAGGGGCACAGAGAGGGAAGAAGACACAAAATCTGAAGAAGGCTCCATTTATATATTGAAACACGTCAGTTTTTTCAACTTGTTTTTATTTATTAAAAAAAATTTTTTTAATATTGATTTACTTTTGAGAGAGAGAGAGCGTGCACACGTAAGCAAGGGAGAGAGAGGGAGTCACAGAATTGAAACAGGCTCCAGGCTCCAAGCTGTTAGCAGAGTCCAACACAGGGCCCAAACCCACAAACTGAGATTATGACCTGAGCTGAAGTTGGATGCTCAACCGACAAAGCCACCAAGGTGCCCCTCTCTTTCTTTTCAATGTTTATTTATTTTTGAAAAACGGGGTGTGAGCAGGGGAGAGACAGAGAGACACACCGAATCCGAAGCTGGCCCCAGGCTCTGAGCTGTCAGCATAGAGCCCAACGTGGGACTCAAACTGATGAACTGTGAGATGATGACCTAAGCTGAAGTTATCGATGCTCAACTGACTGAGCTACCCAGGTGCCCTATTTTAATTTCCCTTGTTGATAGTTTGTTGTTAGTGTATAAAAATGCAAAAGATTTTTTTATATATTGACATTGTGCCCAGAAACTTTACTGAATTTCTTTATTACTTCTAATAGATTTTGATGAAGCCTAGAGTTTTTAACATATAAAATTATGTTATCCACAAATAAAGTTTTTGTTTCTTTCTTTCCAATTTGGATGCTTTGTATTTCTTTTTCCTGCCTAATTGCTCTGGCTAGGATTTCTAACACTATGTGGAATAAAAGTGGCAAGAGTGGACATTCTTATTTTGTACTTGATATTAAAGGAAAATCCTTCTGCTTTTTGCCATTTAGTATGATATTTTCTGTGGAATTGTCATATATGGCCTTTATTGTATTGATGTACACTATATCTATGCCACTTTGTTGAGCTTTTTATGTTGCACTTTGTTAAATGAATTTCTGCATCTATTGAGATGATCATATGATTTTTATCATTATGATAAAATGATAGGTTAATGTGATATATCCTGTTGATTTGTAGTTATTGAATCATCCTTGTATCCCTGGAATAAATTTTACTCGGTTATGGTGTATGATCCTTTCAATGTATTGCTAAATTTGGTTTGCTTGGTATTTTGTTGAGGATATTTACATCTATGTTCATCAGGGATAACAGACTGTAATTTTCTTTTTTCATGGCATCTTAGTCTGGTTTTGATATCGAGGGAATGCTTGCCTCATAAAAATAAGTTTGGGAGCATTCATCCTCTACAGTTTTGTGGAAGAGTTTGAGAAGAAAAGATATCACATCTTCTTTGAATGTTTGGTAGAATTCACCAGTGAAGCTCTCTGGTCCTGGACTTTTATTTGCTGGAAGTGTCTTGATTACTGACTCAGCCGTCTTACCAGTAATTGGTCTATACGGATTTTCCATTTCTAGTGATTCAGTCTTGGAAGACTGTATGTTTGTAGGAACTTATCCACTTTTTCTAGGTTGTTGAATTTGTTGACATACAGATGTTCATAATAGAGGGTGGGAGTATGCTGATTAGATGGGCTGTGATGAGTGTTAGCATTGCTCATTCAAACCGCTGCCTTTATTCATACTGACCCCCAGACACAGAGTATGCTGGGCCTCACTAGCACCCCTGAACAGGCAAGCCACAAGTATGTGGCTTGGGTAAACCCTAAAAAGTTAAAAAATTGGAAATATGGTCCAGTTCTTTTTTCCTTGCTCCCATGGTAGAAGCTGGAAGCTGGAGATTTCCTCTCAATCATATGACACTGTGCTGGAAAAAGGGATTGTGGTGAGTTTGCCTCAAATTTTCCTATGGGTTTCAAGGTGGCCGGTTCTGTGCTCACCCAGAATGCAGCAGCCTTTCAACTAGTCTTTGGACTTTTCACAAAAGGAGTTTATCTGTGTAATGTTGTTGAATTGGTTTGTCTAGGAGAGCAAAAAGATCTAGAATGTACTCTTCTGTCATATTACTAATTTTTTATTAGACTATGATTTGGGTTAAGAGTTAAAGGGCCTGTGCTTGTTACTTTCTTTCTATAAAGCACTCTAGTTCACTCAGAATCCATCCCATATCACAGTCCTTATAGTCATTACTATTGCCATATTGGTCAATTGAGGTTGCCATTCAGGATCTCAAGGAATATGCTTCAACTGACACTGCAGGCTATACCCTGATTAACAGTGATGCCATGCATGCTTGCCATGAATTATTAGCTCACCATTTTTCACTATCAAGGATCTTCACACATGCTTAAACCCAACAATCAAACCTATTCCACAGTCCTCTTTTCTGGAGTCTATCTTATGGGACCTCTGCCAGAAATAAATCTAGACCAGTAAGGCCCAGTGAGGGGACAGAGAGAGGTTAGAAGACAAGAAGAGATAAATAGAAAATTCTAAAAAAATAGCCTATGGCTGAGGGAAAGTCCCAAAGAAATGATAAACTTGGAAGCAAGACCTTCCCCAAAGGTAAGATCAAGACCTTACTGCAAAGTGCACCCCACTGGATGAAGTAATCTGCTGGACTGCCTTGAGCCAGAGCTTATGCCAAACCAGGTGGCTGGTGTAAGCAAGAAGCAAACAATGGGACAGGATTGTCAATCAGAAAGCCTACAACTGACATAATTATAGAAACAAAATTTGCTGAAGAGGGAGTGCCACTATATATATATCATGCATACCCCTGCTAGTTGTATTATTGGAACAAGAAAAGAGGAATTAGAGAAATTTCATCCTTCTTCAGTATCCTTCCAGCTCCCTGTACTTAGAAAGGAGAAGTGTTCATGGTATCCAGCTCTAGCATCACAAATTAGATTAATGAAAGACAGTTCTATTTATCAATAAAAAGCAACAAGCTGCTGATATGTTCAACAATATGGAGCAATCACAAAAGGATTACTAAATAAAAGAGTCAGATACAAGAACACATAAATTATATGTTTTCATTTTTATAAAATTCTAAAAAAGGCGAAATGATAGTGATTGAAGTCAGATTAGTAGTTGGCTAGGACCCAGCTTGGGGCAGAAATTAACTGCAAAGAAGTACCTGTTCATAAAAATGTCCTAAAATTTTACTATGGTAGTGGCAAAACTGCATACAGGTTTCAAAATATCAAATAATATTCTTAAAATAAGTAGATCTCACTACATATGTTATACCTTAATAAAGATATAAAAAATAATTTCTTGTTCTTTTCTGTCTTCTTTCAGCTTCTTATTTAAATTTTCCAGTCTCATTTATTTCACTTTCAAATATTTGCCATGAGACATCAACAAGTTGGCTGAATAATGCATAACTTGCTCATATCTTCTCATCAACAATTTCACAAACTAAAGTGCCTTTGCTGGAGCTTTTGAATCTAAGCAGGAGACTGTGAAACCCCAGTGCAGGGCATAACCTATGAGAACCTCTTTGAGAAAGCAGACTTACACCTAGGCAAATGACTTACATACTGCATTCCAAGCTACAGACTGAGAAACAGCTCTGAATCTCTGAGGACTTGGCCACAACCTTACTTAAAAATAATTCTGTTACTAGTACCATAGCCCCAAGGGACTCAGGAGTCACTGCACTCACCTGTTCTTGAAATAATAGCCACAGAGACCTCTGTTCCTGCTGTGGACCAAGAAGTGGTCCATGAAATGTCTCTAGCCCCACTTAGCTGTGGTCCAGAAGCCCCTAGAGGTAAGCACACCAAACTTGATCTGACTTTAGATCCAGAGAGGACTATATAAATGAGTTCAAGCCCACCCCTGTTACAGTCTATCAACATTTCTATTAGCACAGAATCCCATAAGGAGAACTCCTGTCTACACCTCCAAAGATCCTGAAAGGGCCCTAAACTCCTGCATGCTTCTAGTTACAGTCTTACAGAAGTCCTGAGTGTCTAAAGTTCCGGTGGGAGAAACTCCTATCTAGGATCCTGGAGATCCTAAAAGTACCCTACCTATACTTGGCTTAAACCTCCCAGCCATAATGCATAAACAATTCTGTTGGCACAGGAACAAGATAGGAGACATTACAGACGAGCCCATAAAGGTACTAAAGGGACCTATACTCATCTTCAGCCTTCATAGTTGCAGTCTACTAGAAGAACTGATGGCCCAGGGAGCCAGCCAAAGACACTATTGGCTGCACTCCCAGAGATTGTAAAAGAGCCTTATACTCAGTTCAAGCCCTTTCTATCTACAGTCGGTGAGCAGTCCTGGTAGCTCAGGGACCCAGCAGGGATCTTTCCATCTGCACTTCTAGAGATACTGAAAGACCCTATACTCAGCTCCAGCCCCCTCAGCTATGCTCAGAGTCCACTCTTCCTAGAAACTGGCAGGAGACATGTCCATTGATGAATCTAGAGCCAGATCTGCATATCTCAGTGTTGGCCGTAGAACATGTAACAACTCTCTGGCTCAGTCATTTCCAGCCCCTCTCAGCCATGGTCCAGGGACCCACTAAGGGACTTACCGGTAACCAGGAAGGAGCCCTCCTTGGAACATGGTGGGAACTACACATGCCTACACACCTGGTAATAGTCCCACTATCTGAGGATTCAGTGAAGCAAACAGTTGTCCCAGTGCCACTTCACTGAACAAGGCATTCCCATCCACTCAGGTACCAGACAGGATCCACACCCTCCTGAATGACTAATGAAAAGACTGCCAGCCATGATCCCCGCTGCAGGCCCAGCAACAGCCTCATAACTGGCTACAAACCAGCACAACTGCAATTCTGTAGGTAATCCTACTGACCCGGGAAACCAAAAAGGGAAAGAAATCTTTACCTGACCAAACAGTTAGTAAAGACTGGAAGAAGTGTGTGCTCCCCCAAATCAACAGATACTAATGCAAGGCTATACAGATCACAAAGAGTAAGGCAAACATAATACCATGAAAGGAAACTAATTAAACCAGTAACTGACTCCGAAGACATAAAGCTTTAATGTTTGCCTGACAAAGATTCAAAATAATCTTAAAGAAATGCGAAAGAAATGCAACAGAACGGAAATAGCTAAATGAAATGAGAAAACAACATACGAACAAACTTAGAAGTTTAAAAGAAACATAGAAACCATGAAATATAACCAAACAGAAATTCTGGAGCTGAAGAATATAATGACAGAGCTGGAAAAATTCAATAAAGAGTTTTAACAACAGACTTGATCATTCAGAAGAAAGAATCAACAAACTCAGAGACACATTATATGAAATGAGCCAGTTAGAGTGACAAAAAGAAAAAAGAAAAACAGTAAAAAAAACAAAACACCAAAAACAAAAACAAAAAACAGTCTATTTTACTTACAGCATATCATGAAGTGACTGAAAACTCACTTCGTTGGAGTTCCAGAAAGTGAAGAGGAGAGAAAAGAACTGAAAGATTATTTAAAGAAATAATAGCTGAAAACTTCCCAAATCTTGAGAGAGATATCCTATCCAGGCATAGGAAACTCAAGGCCCTAAGCAAGATCAACCCAAAGATTGCTCTGAGACACATTAATAATCACAATGTGAAACAATTGCACAAAAAAAANGATGTGGAGAAACGGGCACCCTCCTGCACTGTTGGTGGGAATGTAAATTGGTGCAACCCTTCTGGAAAACAGTATGGAGGTTCTTCAAAAAATTAACAATAGAACTCCCCTATGACCCAGCAGTAGCACAGCTAGGAATTTACTCCAGGGATACAAGAGTGCTGATGCATAGGGGCACATGTACCCCTATGTTCATAGCAGCACTCTCAACAATAGCCAAAACATGGAAAGAGCCCAAGTGTCCATCAACTGACGAATGGATCAAGGAGATGTGGTATATTTATAAAATGGAATACTACATGGCAATGAGAAAGAATGAAATCTGGCCATTTGTAGCAACATGGATGGAACTAGAGGGTGTTATGCTGAGCGAAACAAGTCAGGCAGAGAAGGACAGACACCATATGTTTGCACATATGTTTGCACATATAGATGGATCAGGAGGAAGCTAACGGAGGATCACGAGGGAGAAGAAGGGGGAAAATATTTGGGGAGAGGGAGGTAGGCAAACCATGAGAGACTCTTGAATGCTGAGAACAAAGTGAAGGCTGATGGGGGTGGGAGAGAGGGGAAGGGGCATAGGGGAGGGCACTTGTTGGGATGAGCACTGGGTGTTATATGGAAACCAACTTGACAATAAACTATTTAAGAAAATAAAAAATTAAAAAAAATTTAAAAGAAAAAATAATAATCATCACAATGTGAAAGTAATAGACAAAAAGAGAATTTTAAAAGCAACAAGAACAAAATGACTCGCGACCCCTTACCAGGAAACCCCATAAGGCTATAAGCAAATTTCTTTGCAGAACCCTATACACCAAAGAAGGTATAATGATCTAGTCAAAATACTGAAGGAAAAAAGAACCCTGCCAACTAAGAATGCCATAACTGGTAAAATTGTCTTTCAAATCTGAAGAAGAAATAAAGACATCACAGACAAACAAAAACTAAGAGATTTAATCACCACTAGATTAGCCTTACAAGAAATGCTAAAAGGAGTTGTTCAGGAGGAAATGAAAGTACACCAAGCAACAACATGAAAACATAGGGAAGTATAAAACTCACCTATAAAGGTAAATGTGTGGCCAAATTTTGAATACCCTAATGCTGCAATGGTTTGTGTAAATCACTTTTATCTCTAGTATAAAAGAAAATAATAACTATATAATAAAAAATAACTATAGCTAAAATAATTTATTAATGGATGAACGAGATGTAAAAAGGTATAAGGTATGACATCAACAGCATAAACTGTGGGAACATAAGAACTAAAGTTGGAATCTTCTATGCATTTAAAGGTAACTTTTATCAGCATAAAATAGATTGTTAAATCTATAAAATATTTTAGTTAATCCTCATGATAACAACAAAAACCCCTGTAGATACATAAAAAATAGAATGGAATTGAAGCATCCCACTATAAAAAATAAATCATACAGGAGGCCAGCAAGAGAAGAAAGAGAGAGAAGAAAGAGAGAGAGAAAACGTTAACAAAATGGTAATAGGAAGGCCTTACTTATCAATAATTGCTTTAAATGTAAACAATCAAAAGACACAGAGTGGCTGAATGAATAAAAATAAAAATAAAAAAACAAGATCCAACAATATGTTGTCTATAAGAAATTCACTTTAGCTTTAAAATCACACATAGAGGGGTGCCTCGGTGGCTCAGTTGGTTAACGTCCAACTTCGCCTCAGGTCATGATTTCATGGTTAGTGAGTTTGAGCCCCGCATCGGGCTCTGTGCTGACAGCTCACAGCCAGGAGCCTGCTTCAGATTCTGTGTCTTCTTCTCTCTGTTCCCCTCCCCCATTTGTGCTCTGTCTCTCAAACATAAATAAATGTAAAAAAAATTTTTTAATAAAAAAGTAAAATCACATATACAATCATAAAATGATAACCAAAAAAAGCAAGGGTGGCTATAGTGATATTAGATATAATTGAATTTCAGTCCAAAGCAATTGAAGAAGACAAAGAAGGTCACTTTATAGTAATAAAGGGGTCAATTCGTCAAGAGGATACAACTATAAATATATATGTACCCAACATTGCAACACATGAATATTTAAAACAAATATTAACATAAATGAAAGGAGAAAAAGGCAGCATCACAAAATAGAAGGGAACTCCAATACCTCACATTCAGCACCGGATAGATCATATAGACTGATAATCAATAAGTAAACAGAAGACTTGAATAACACAGCAGACCAAATGAATATAAGAACCATCTACAGAGCATTCAATTTACTAGTACCAGAATATATCTGCTTCTCAAGTACACATGGAACATTCTATAGGATACAGCATAGGTTGACCACAAAGCAGGCCTCAGCAATTTTAAGAATATTCAAATCATATTGAGTATCTATTCCAACCACAATGGTAAGAAAATACAAACTAGTAACACTGAAGTTAAGATAGCAGAGTAGTAAGGGGATCCTAGTCCTCCCCCATCCCTAGAACACAGATAGACAAATATAAAAATATTCCAAACACCCAAGAGATTGAGCAGAATGGTGAGAGAACAAACTGCAGAACCAGAGAGAGAAAAGAAGCCACATGATGGAAGGTAGGAGGTGTGAAGACACGATTTTGGGGAGAAAAGAATTACAGGTGCTGCAGAGGAGAGGGAGCCTTGATTTCAGAGAGGGGAGAAAGTCTGGCAATAGAGAAATAGAAAGTGGTATGCAGGGACTGTACCAGAGAAACATTTACTCAAAACCACTAACTGGGAAACTAGAGTAGCTAACTATTGCAAGTTTTTACAGGCATTGGAGCCCAAAGTCTGAAGTTTCAAAAGTATGCACCACTTCTAGGTGGAGGCTGGTGGGCATAACAGTGCTCCTATGGGGAAGGAGGGCAGAGGTCCAGGAGCAGACAGCATGGTTAGAGGATCCCCTGGGTCACATGGGGAGAAACAGTTCTCCTTCCTAGAATGCATCAGGGAAAGGTGGCATTGCCCTCAGTGGACAAAAGAGGTGGTGGATGCCAATGTGCAGCTCAATTTATTAGCACAGAAACAGAGATACCTGCTGAGAGTAAGCACCAGCTTTTTGTGGCACTAAACCATGATCTCCAGCCACCATAAAATCCAGGCAATTATGCTAACTGGCACCAGTTGCTGTATGGTGGAACCCTCCTCCAGAGGATCAGCGTGGGTCCACATGGGCCAGGTCTCTAAAATTTGGAGTTGGTAGTTTTTAAACCAAGCCACACACCTGAGATAAAACACAGAAGTACTGTGTCACCTCGCAGACACAAACAGGGTAAAGACAGAGATCTGATGGAAGCTGGAGACACAAGGCAGGTGAATGTTTGCTTTTCTGTGAGGGCTTCCTGAAGAGTGGAGGGTGTGAACTCCCCATTCCAGGGAGAAGAGAGCTGGGCAACACCACATCCTACNATTAGCACTCACTGAATTCAGTGAGCAACACAGCACCACCCAGTGGAGGCTCATGCAGCTTACACCAAGACCCCACCCCCCACATCCCCTCCGCCCCAGCCCTGCAGGTGCATCTCCACAAGGGCGAGTCCCTTTGAAAATCAAAGCAGCAGGCTCCTCTCCCAGAAGACCACACAAACCCCTCACACACACCAAGTGTGCTGATCACAGAGTGCTATAAAGCTTCAGCTCTAGGGAAATAGAATCCATCTTCTTTTTTTAAACGTTTATCTGTTTTTGAGAGACAGAGAGACAGAGAAGAAGTGGGGGAGGGGCAGAGAGAAAGAGGGAGACAGAATCCAAAGCAGACTCTAGGCTCTCAGCACAGAGTCAAATGCGGGGCTCAAACTCACAAACAGTGAGATCATGATTTGAACCAAAGTCAGACACTTAATTTACTGAGCCACCCAGGAGTTCCCCCCTTTATATGCGTGTGTGTGTGTGTATGTAGTTTACTGTCAAGTTGGTTTCCATATAATACCCAGTGCTCATCCCAACAAGTGCCTTCTTCCATGCCCATCGCCCATTTTCCCCTTTTTTGACCTCTTCTTAAGATAGCCATTACTCTCAGGAGTGGGAATATAAAAGGCTTTCCTAATAATCACACAAAAAAACAGTGACCTCGGCAAAATAACAAGATGGAGAAATTCACCCCAAAAGAAAGAACAGAAAGAAATAACAGCCAGGGTTTAATCAATACATTTACATAAGAAAGATGGAAGTAAAACGTACATGGAAGCAAATGAAATTAAAAAACACAACAGTCCAAAGTATTTGGGATTCACAAAGGCAGTCCTATGAGGGAAGTATATTGCAATATAGGCCTATTCCAAGATTCCAAGAAGTGAGAAAAGTCTCAAATATACACCTAACCCTACACCTAACAGAGCTAAAAAAAAAAAAAAAAGAAAAAACAGAAAATAAAATCTAAACTCAGCAGATGATGGGTAATAATAAAGATTAGAGCAAAAATAAATGATACAGAAACAAACAAAAAAACCCAATAGAACAGATAAAGAAACTAAGAGTTGGTTCTTTGAAAGAATTAATAAAATTGATAAACCCCTAGCCAAACTTATAAAAAGTAAAGAGAAAGAACATAAGTAAATAAAATCACAAATGAAAGAGAAGAGATAACGACCAATACCACAGAAATACAAACAATTATGAGAGAATATGAGGAAAATTTATATGCCAACAAACTGGCCAATCTGGAAGAAATGGACATATTCCTAGAAACATATAAGCAAAACTGAAACAGGAAAAACTAGAAAAATTTGAACAGACTCATGACTCATTACCAGCAAAGAAACTGAAAATATAATCACAAATCTTCCAAAAAAGAAAAGTCCAGGGCCAGATGGCTTCCCAGGGGAATTCTACCAGATATTTAGAGGAAAGTTAATATCTATTTTTCTCAGGGTAATTCTACCAGATATTTAAAGAAGAGTTAATATCTATTCTTCTCAAACTAGTGCAAAAAATAAAAATGGAAGGAAAATTTCCAAACTCATTCTATAAGGACAGCATTACCTTGATCCCAAAACCAGACAAAGACCCCTCTATAAAAGAGAATACAGGCCAATATCCTTCATGAAATGGATGCAAAATTTTTCAGTAAGACACTAGCAAATCAAATTCAACAGTACATTAAGAGAACTACTCACCATGATCCAGTGGGATTTATTCCTGGGCTGCAGGGCTGGTTCAATATTCAAAATTAATGTGATACACCACGTTAATAAAAGAAAGGATAAGGACTACATGATCCTCTCAATAGATGAAGAAAAAGCATTTGACAAAATGCAGCATCCATTCTTGATCAAAACCCTCAAAAAGTAGGTTTAGAGGGAACATACCTCAACTTCATAAAGGCCATTTAAGAAAGACAGCTAATGTAATCCTCAATAGGGAAAACCTGAGAGCTTTCCCTCTAAGGTCAGGAACACAACAGGATGTCCACTCTTAACCACTGTTGTTCAACATAGTGTTTGCAGTCCTCACCTCAGCAATCAGACAACAAAAAGAAAGAAAAGGCATCCAAATTACCAAGAGAGTAGTCAAACTTTGACTATTTGCAGATGACATGATATTCAATGTTGAAAACCCAGAAGATTCCATCAAAAAATTGCTAGAATACATGAATTCAGCAAAGTTTCAGGATATAAAATCAATGTGCAGCAATCTGTTGCATTCCTAAATACCAATAACAAATCAGCTGAAAAAAAAATAAAGGAATCGATCCCATTTGCAATTGCACCATGAACAACTAGATACATAGGAATAAATTTAACCAAAGAGATGAAAGATCTGTACACTGGAAACTATAGAAGCTTATGAAAGAAATAGAAGAAGACACAAAGAAATAGGAAAAGATTCCATACTCATGGATTGGAAGAACTGTTGTAAATATGCCTATACTACCCAAAGCATTTTATACAGTCAATATAATCCCTATCAAAATAAGGCCAGCATTCTTCACAGAGCTAGAACAAACAATCCTAAAATTTGTATGGAATCACAAAAGATCCTGAATATCCAAGATAATGTTGAAAAAAAAAACCAAAGCTGGGGGGAGGGGAACGTCACAATTCAAGACTTTAAGCTGTATTACAAAGCTGTAACAATCAAGACAGTATGGTATTGGCACAAAAACAGACACACAGATCAATGGAACAGAATAGAGAACCCAGAAACTGACCCACTAATGTATAGCCAACTAAACTTCAACAAAGCAGGAAAGAGTGTCTAATGGAAAAAAGTTTCTTCACCAAATGGTGCTCAGAAAAATGGACAGCAACATGCAAAAGGATGAAACTGGACCACTTTCTTACATCATACACAAAAACAAATTCAAAATGGATGAATGGTCTATATGTGAGATAGGAAACCATCAGAAACCATCAAAATCCTAGATGAGAACACAGACAGCAACATTTTTGACCTTGGCCAAAGGAGCTTCTTACTAGAAATAAGTCCAGAAGTAAGAAAAATAAAAGAAAAAATGGGACCTAATAAAAAAAAAAAAAACAACCTTCTGCACAAAGAAAGAAACAAACAACAAAACTAAAAGGTAACCAATGGAATGGGAGAAGACATTTGTAAATAACATATCTGATAAAGAGTTTGTATCCAAAATCTATTAAGAACTTCCCAAATTCAACAGCCCCAAAACAAATAATCCAGTGAAGAAATGGGCAAAAAATATGAATAGACACTTTTCTAAAGAAGACATCCAGAAGGCTAACAAACGCATGAAAAGATACTCAAAATCTTCATCATCAGAGCAATACAAATCAAAACCACAATGAGATACCACCCCACACCTATCAGAATGGCTAAAATTCTCAGGAAACAACAGATGTTAGTGAGGATGGGAAGCTCATCCTGGGAACGCAAACTGGTGCAGCCAGTCTGGAGAACAGTATGGAAATTTTTCAAAAAATGAACAATAGAACTACCCTATGACCCAGCAATTGCACTACTAGGTATTTATCCAAAGGATACAAAAATGCTGATTTGAAGGTGCACATGCACTCCAATGTTTATAGCAGTATTATTAAAAATAGCCAAATTATGGAAAGATCCCAAATGTCCATCAACTGATGGATGGATAAAGATGGGGTATATATATACAACAGAATACCACTCAGTGATCAAAAAGAATGAAATCTGGCCACTTGCAACAATGTGGATGGAATTAGAGTGTATTAGGCAAAGCAAAAAGTCAGAGAAAGATAAATAAATGGTTTCATTCATATATGGAATTTAAGAAACACAATAGATGAACATGGGAAGGGAAGAAAAAATAAGATAAAAACAGACAGAGGCAAACCATAAGACTCTTAAATACAGAGAACAAACTGAGGGTTGCTGGAGGGGAGGGGAGTGGGGAGATAGGCTAAATAGCTGATGGGCATTAAGGAGGGCACTTTTCGGGATGAGCACTGGGTGTTATATGCAAGTGATGAATCACTGGGTTCTATTCCTGAAATCTTACTACACTGTATATTAACGAACTTGAATGTAAATAAATAAATTTTTAAAAATTATTGACCATCAAAAGGAATTAATTCCTGGGCTGCAAGGTTGGTTCTGAAGAGCCTGAAATTAAGGCCTCCATTAAGAGCAACCTTGGGCTGCATGTAGCCCTACTTCCAGGAGAAGCTTCAGCTGAAGCCACCCTCAGGACCACCCTTGGATCAGCCAATCAAAAGAAATGTGTAACATTCCTGTGGTCTGAGTCAGGGCTGGGAACTGCAGGTAGTTACTCTGTGCAAACTAGCCAATCACTCACCGCTTGCCTAAACCCCACATAGACCCTTTAAGCTCACCTTATAATTGGTCATTTTCAAAGGATTCTCAAAGGTCATGATTGGGTCCCGCCAAAAGTAACGGACGCCTCACAGATACTGAATGGTCAAAACTCTAACCATGGGTGTTGTAAAATTATAATTGGTGCTTATGTGATGATGCAAAATGTACAACGTGTGCACTGTAACACCCCTGTCCCTTACCCCATGAAAACCCTGCTCGCCATTGTTCGAGGTTTCACTTTGCTGCCGCTGCACCGGTAGACAGGTGACCCCTGCTCGAGCTTGTAATAAAGACCCTTATGTTCTTGCATCGGTGATGACTCCTTAGGGGTCTCAGGGGACTCACGATTCAGGCACAACAGGTCAATATTTAGAAATCAATTAATGTGATATACCACATTAACAAAAGAAAGGACAAGAACCTTATGATCTTCTCAATAAGTGCAGCAAAAGCATTTGACAAAACATAGTATCCATCCTTATCAAAACCCTCAACAAAGTAAGGATAGATGGAACATACCTTAACATGATAAAGACCACATATGAAAGACCCACACCTAGCATTATCCCCAATGGGGAAATAAGGAACAAGACAGGAATGTTCACTCTCACCATTGTTATTTAACATAGTACTAGATGTCTTAACCTCAGCAATCAGACAACAAAAAGAAATAAAAGGCATCCAAATCAGCAAGAAAGAAGTCAAGCTTTCACTATGTGCATATGACACGATTCTTTATATAGAAAACCTGGAGACTCCACCAAAAAACAGTTCTATATCATGAACCCAGCAAAGTTGTGGATATAAAATCAATATATCAATATATAGAAATCTATTGCATTTCTCTCTCTTTTTTTTTAAGTAGGCTCCATGCCCAGTGTGGGGCTTGAACTCAGGAATGTGAGATCAAAATCTGAGCTGAGATCAAAGGTCAGACATTGAACTGAACCACCCAGTGCCCCAGAAATCTGTTGCATTTCTATATACCAACAATGAAGCAGCAGAAAAATAAATCAAATAATCTATCCTATTTACAATTGTACCCAAAACTTTAAGATACCTAGGAATAAATCTAATCAAAGAGGTAAAAGAGGTAAAAAAAAAATCCTGAAAACTACAGAACGTTTATTAAAGACATTGAAGAGGACACACAAAAAAATGAAAAAGCATTCCATGCTCATTGATTGGAAGAACAAACATTGTTAAAATATCTATATCACCCAAAGCAATCTACACATTTAATGCAATCCCCCATCAAAATACCACCAGCATTTTTCAAAAAGCTAGAAGAAACAATCCTAATATCTGAATAGAACCACAAAAGAACCCAAAGCAATCCTGAGAAAGAAAAAGCAAGCTATATTACAAAGCTATAGTCATCAAGATAATATAATACTGACACCAAGACAGATGCATAGATCAATGGAACAGAATAGAGAATCCAGAAATAGACACACAGCTATATGGTCAATTAATTTTTGAGAAAGCAGGTAAAAATATCCAATGGAAAAAATATAGTCTCTTCAACAAATGTTACTGGGAAAACCGGACAGCCACATACATAAGAATGAAACCAGACTACTTTCTTACACCATACACAAAAATAAATTCAAAATGGATTAAAGACCTAAATGTGAGATGGGAAAACATCAAAATCCTAGAAGAGAATACAGGCAGCAACCTCTCTGACATAAGCCAGAACTTCTTACTAGACATGCCACTGGAGGCAAGGGAAATAAAAGCAAACAGAAGTACTGGAACTTCATCAAAATAAAAAGCTTCTGCACAATGAAGGAAACAATCAACAAAACAAAAAGGCAGCCTGTGGAACGGGAGGAAATATTTCCAAGTAACATACTGGATAAAGGGTTAATATCCCAAATCTATAAAGAATATCTCAAACTCAACACTCCATAAACAACATCCCCAAAACAGTGAAGAAATGAGCAGAAGACATGAATAGACTTTTTTCCCCAAAGAAGACATACAGATTGCTAACAGGCACATTAAAAGTTCCTCAACATCATTTATCATCAGAGAAATATAAAAGGAAAGCACAATGAGATACCACTTCACACTTGTCAGAAAGGCTACAATTAACAACACAGGGAATAAGATGTTGTCAAGGATGCAGAGAAAGGGGAACACTCTTGTATTGTTGGTGGGAATGCAACCTGGTTCAGCCACTCTGGAGAAGAGTATGAAGGTGCCTCAAAGAGGTAAAAATAGAACTACCCTACAATCCAGCCACTGCACTACTAGGTATTTATTGATAGGGTACAAAAATACAGATCTGAAGAGATACATGCACCCTGATGTTTATAGCAACATTATCAACAATAGCCAAATTATGGAAAGAGACCAAGTGTCTACTGATTGATGAATGGATAAAGAAGATGTGGCTTGTATATGTATTATATATATACCCATATACACATATATATATGCCACATAAACACACACATATATGCCATATCTATATACACACACACACACACAATGGAATTATTACTCAGCCATCAAAAAGAATGAAATCTTGCCATTTGCAACATAGATTGAGATAGTCTATTAAGCTAAGCGAAGTATGTCAGTGAGAAAAAGACAAATACCTTATGATTTCACTCAAATGTGGAATTTAATAAGAAAACAGATGAACACACGGGAAGGGAAAAAGAGAGAGAGAGGGAAACAAACCATAAGAGAACTCTTAACTATAGAGAACTGAGGGTTGATGGAGGGAGGTAAGTGGGGGATGGCCTAAATGGGTGATGCCTATTAAGAAAAGTACTTGTTATGATGAGCATTGGGTGTTCTATGTAAGTGAAGAATCACTAAATTCTACTCCTGAAATCACTATTACATTGTATATTAACTAACTAGAATTTAAATAAATATTTGAAAAAAATTTTAATTAAAAATAAAAATAAAATTAGTAACATTAATAAAACTGAAAAATTCACAAATATATGGAAATTAAACAACACATTACCACATAACCAATGGGTCAAAGAAATAAATCAAAGTAAAAATCATAAAATTTCTTTGGAAAAACAAAAATGAAAATACCACATGCCAAATCTCACAGGATGATACAAAAGCAATTCTGAGAGAAAAGTTATAGTAAAAAAGTGTATATTAAAAAGAAATATCTCAAATAAACTAACTGACATGAAATTTCAAGGATTTAGAAAACAAGAAAAATTAATCCTGAAGTTAGGAAAATAAAGAAAATAATAATAAAGATTACAGCAGAAATAAATAAAAGAGACTAGAAAGGCAATAGAAAAGATCAATAAAACTAAGAGTTTGTTTTTTGAAAGACAAACAAAATTAAAAAATCAAGCTACATTAACCAAGAAAAAGAGAGAGGACTTGAAGTTATAAATGAAAGAAGAGACATTATGACTGACACCAGAAATATACAAAGGATCATACGAGGCTCTGAGGAACAATTACAAGTCAACAAATTGGATAAAATAAATCAATGGATAAATTCCTAGAAACCCACAACCTATCAAGGATGACTCATTAAGAAACAGAAAATCTGAACAGACTCACAACAAGAAAGAAGATTGAATTGGTAATCAAATACCTCTTTTATGTTAACATCAAATACAGAGTTTTTAAAAATCTCAAGTTTTTCATGCCCCGGGTGAATTAAAAAAAAAATGTTTATGTAGTAGTAAGAGCAATGGTTCTGTTTTCAATAGCCAGTATCACAAGGCACATTTCAGGTTGAGTTTCACCATATTCTGATGCAAAATGTGTATTTTGATGTTATTATCTGGCCTTTCAATGTATGTTACTGGTTACTTCATATTTTATTGACATGATAATTTACCAGGACATATCTGAGACACCTACAGACTAGCATAGGTTTATTGCTGTAATAGTTCTAGATCATGGAATGATCTCAACTATTGCTGGCCTGGCAAGACTGGGTTAATATGATACCCAATGATGGGCTGCACTATTCAGGAAAAGCATAGCTACCAATCAATCAATTAGATTACAATCAATCAATTAGATACAAAGTGGATTCTAAATGTTTCATGATATTAGTCATTATCCAGTGGAAATAAACAAAGAACAACCAAATGCAAAAACCAAAGGCTATTTATCCAGAGCTTACTGTAGCAAGGGTGTCAGCTGCCATCACTTGTGCTTTGGCAGACACTCAAAGGCTGATAAGGAGTGGGAAAGCTGTACAGTGGAATAAAGGAAAGGCTCCGTTTTGCCTTCATTTAAGACTACTGGCATGAGGAAGCTTTAAGTGGGCTAAATGGAAGTGTGGCATCCTATGTGATGGATCATGGGTATATCTTTGGCACTCTGTTTTACTCTAAGTTGGAAACAGGGACAAAAATTAAAATGCTGAATGCTATTAAATCCTGGTCACTTGGGGGACAATTGTTATAGAAGTTATCAATTTCCTGGATTGTTACTAGAGGCAGTAGTCTGACTTCTTCCAAGTCTGACTGACAGCAGGCTGGTCTTCCAGGTTTATTGAAAATACAGGGTTAGTTTCTGATACAGGTTGCTGCAGACTGTAGGTAAGAGCTCTACTTTTATCTATGGTCTGGTCATTGTCTGTATATTCAACCTCTTAGTCTTCATATTTCTTTCTGATTGGTACTAATATCTATGTGCTTAAAATGTTACTTCTAACCATTTACAGGAGCTGACATTCAATTACTAATATTGCATCAACATGCTGCTGAAGCTTTCCTGATGAATTTGATTGCTCTGGTAGCTGAGAGTGATCAAAAGGAGGGAATTATAATGAGGGAAATAATACAGTATTCATTTAACTGAGGAGGTGGGGCGAAGGAAACCCAAAGCCACAAGGAGCCCTTAACTATAGATGTTCATGCCATATATACTTTTCTAGGTAAGATCACAAATATTTTTTGTGATCCAATTGTGTTCATCAGTCTATCCCAGGACAGACTGCTCTCCCTGGTAGTATCTGGACAACGAGTTTGCTCAAGGAAAAATTTAAGTTTCATAGTTTACATAGCTTTTTTTTTCTTTTCTAAATCTTGCGTTGCCTTTGTTCAGTGAAAACCTATAAACGGTTGATTTTCCTTTAAAGATGAACAAATTTCAGTGATTCTTTGAAAGGGTACTGGGCCAGGGCGCCTGCGTGGCTCAGTCAGTTAAGCGTCCGACTTCAGCTCAGGTCATAATCTCAGGTTCATGGGTTCGGGCCCCACATCAGGCTCTGTGCTGACAGCTCAGAGCCTGGAGCCTACTTCAGATTCTGTGTCTCCCTCTCTCTCTGACCCTCCCCTGCTCATGCCATCTCTCTCTCGCGCTCTCAGAAATAAATAAAACATTAAAAAAAAATTAACGACAGGGCACTGGGCAAACTGTTATGCATCAGACATGGTATGTGAAATATACTGAGAAACAAGATGGAATTCTGTACTTGCAAGTATTGGTAATGACTTCCATGCTCATTTCTTTGTTTTCAGACTTCATGGTACATAGCAGTTTACATGTGCTTAGATAAATGACTTCACAGATTATCCTTTCTAATTTTAACTCAACTTTTCTATAAAATATTCAAGTGACCCAAATATATTTCTGGAAATAAATGTTCAAAATTAATAGTATTATCTACTTATAAGCTAAGAAGAAGGGGAGGAAGTGGAAGAAAAGGAAGAATATGGTCAAACTGACATTTCTCTTAAATTCTTCATAAGCACTTGATCAATTTTGGAGGTAAAACTAATAGTTCTAATGTTATCTGAAAAAGGTGAAAAAATATATCAAAATTATCAAGAACTTCTTTAGAAATCTGGGTTTTTATCCACTATCATTAATAGTGAAACTCAACCTGAAATGTGCCTTGTGGTAAAAGCTATTGAAAACAGAACTATTCCTCTTACAGTATACTACATAAACATTTTTTTAAATGCACCTAGAGCATGAAAAACTTGAGTTTTTTTTAAACTTGAGATTTTTAAAAGGTCTGTATTTAATATCACTTAACATAAAACAATATAATATGGTGATTAGTAGTAGGACGAGGACTCTGAAGTCAAACTTACTGGGTTCAAATCTTACACATATTGTAACTTATAGGGTATAGAACCTAGGGTGGTTACTTAACTTTACTTGGTGTGTGTCATAGCTTCCTCACATATAAAATTGGAATCATGATATAACTTACCTCACAGGAGTGTTATAAATTTTATATGAGTGAGAAGAATGACTAAACCAAAGCAGCTGATCAGCGATTGCCAACTATCAGTATGCAATCCTCATTCCATTACTTAATTTAATTAAATGATAAAAATTAAGAAGCCCCTATTAAAGTTACTTACTTAAAAGTAAAAATGAGGGGCATCTGGGTGGCTCAAGTTATGATCTTGCGGTCTGAGAGTTTGAACTGCGCGTTGGGCTCTGTGCTGACACCCTGGAGCCTGTTTCGGAATCTGTGTCTCCCACTCTCTCTCTCTGCCCCTTCCCCACTCATGATCTGTCTCTCTCGGTCTCAAAAATAAATAAACCGTGAAAAAACTTTTAAGTAAAAATGAAAAGTTATACAGATAGTTCTGACTTATGATAGTTTGACTTGTAACATTTCAAGTTTAGGAAGGTATGAAAGTGATACAGTCAATAGGACCTGCACATCCCGTTTTGGATTTTGTTCTTTTCCCAGGCTAGGGATATGACGTGGGGTATGCTCTCGTAATGCTGGGCAGCAACAGTGAGCCGCAACACCCAGTCAGCCATGCAGTCAAGATACTAAAGAACCAAGACATTTTTTAAAATTTTTTTTTGTTTTTTTTGTTGTTTTATTAATTTCTGAGAGAGAAACAGCATGAACAGGGGAGGGTCAGAGAGAGAGGGAGACACAGAATCTGAAACAAGCTCTGAGCTAGCTGTCAGCACAGAGCCTGACGCAGGGCCCGAACCCACAAACCGTGAGATCATGACCTGAGCCGAAGTTGGACGCTTAACCGACTGAGCCACTCAGGCGCCCCAAGAACCAAGACATTTACAACCATTCTGTACACATGCAACCGTTCTGGTTTTCATTTTCAGTACAGTACTCAATAAATTCCATGAGATACTCAACATTTTATTATGAAATATTATAAACTAAACTATGTTAGCCCATAATTCAACTGTTCTGGTTATATTTATGTTGTGCTACACTAAGCTATGATGCTCAGTGTGTTAGCTGTATTAATGCATTTTTGACGGAGGGTTATTTTCAACTTACAATTTTTTTCAACTTATAATGAGTTTATCAGTATATAACCCCATTGAAAACTGAGAAAGATCTGCAGATCACTGGTGAAATGCTTGTTTCTCTTTAAGCAGTAAAACTATCTGCACTGGGTTAAAAATTGATGGAAAAAAAATAGAAAACAATACAGCAACAATGTAAAAAATCCCTTTACAATTGAAAACTATTGCAGGGTGAATCAATGAATTAGAATATTAAGAAATACCACTCCATTCAAAAAATAATTTTCAGGGCACCTGGGTAGCTTAGTCGGTTAAGCGTCCGACTTCGGCTCAGGTCATGATCTCACGGTTCGTGGGTTCGAGCCCTGCGTTGGGCTCTGTGCTGACAGCTAGCTCAGAGCCTGGAGCCTGTTTCAGATTCTGTGTCTCCCTCTCTCTCTGACCCTTCCCTACTCACGGTGTCACTCTCTCTCTCAGAAATAAATAAAACATTAAAAAGAATCATTTTCATCATAGGCAAGCTACTGCAGCACAGAAGCTGAAGCAAACTGCACAAAAAGATACAGGATGTCATTAATATGGTTAATTTTTATGAAAATGATCTTTAAGATGAGACTCTATATGAAATCTTTTCATTTATATAATTAATATACAGTATTAGTTTCAGGTATACAATACAGTGATGTAATAATTTATATATTACTCAGTGCTCACCACCGTAAGAGCAATTTTAATTCCCTTACCTATTTCACCCAGCCCTCCACCCACTTCCTCTCTGACAACCACCAGTTTTGTCCTCTATGTTTAAGAATCTTTTTTTCATTTCTTTTTTTCTGTTTTGTTTCTTAAATTCCACATATGAGCAAAACAATATATTTGTCATTCTCTGACTTATTTCACTTAGCATTATACTCTCTAGCTCCATCCACATTGTTGCAAATAAAAAGATCTCATCCTTTTTATGCCTGAATAATATTCTATTGTATATATACACACCACATCTTCTTTGTACATTCACCTATGGATGGACACTTAGGTTGCTTCCACATCTTGGTTATTATAAATAATGCTGCAAATAGGAGTGCATATGTCTTTCTGAATTAGTGTTTTCATATTCTTTATGTTTTTAAATGTTTTAATGTTTCAAGTTTTAATTTGAATTCTAGTTAATATAAACTGTATTAATAATTTCAGGAGTAGAATTTAGTGATTCATCACTTGCATATATCACCCAGTGCTCATCACAAGTGGCCTCTTTAAAACCTATTACCCATTTAGCCTATCCCCTGTCGACCTCCCCTCCAGCAAACTTCCATTAGTTCTCTGTAGTTAAGTGTCTCTTATGGTTTGTATCCCTCTCTTTTTCCTCACTTCCCCTATGTTCATCTGTTTTGTTTCTTAAATTCCACGAGTCAAATCATATGGTATTTGCCTTTCTCTGACTAACTTATTTTGCTTACCATAATATTTGGATAGATACCCAGTAGTGAAATTACTGGATCATATGGTAATTCTATATTTAATGTTCTGAGGAACCTCCATGCTGTTTTCCATAGTGGTTGCACCAGTTTGCATTCCCACCAACAGTGCACAAGCATTCCTTTTTCTCCACATCCTTACCAATACTTGTTATTTCTTATGTTTTTGATCTTTATATACTCTTAAAATGAGACAAGTGACCATGTACAGTTTAGAGGTTCACTGTGCATGTTAATGCTTAAAAGAGTTGCTGAATTTAGGATAAGTTATATATTTTTCTGCTAATAAAAGACAAGTGTTCTAAATTTGCTGCTCTGTTATTTGGTAAGTCCCTACCCAACAAATGTTTTATAAGTCATTAACATCTTAATTTTGTCCTTTGATAAAATGTGGTATTTAAGTAAAAAGCAACTGCTTTTCTTTTCTTTTTTCAAACAAATAGTTTATTGTCAAATTGGTTTCCATATAACACCCAGGGCTCATCCCCACAAGTGCCCTCCTCCATGCCCATCTCCCCCTTCCCCCCACATCCATCAGTCCTCAGTTTGTTTCTCAGCATTCAAGAGTCTCTCATGGTTTGCCTCTCTCCCTTTCCCCCACCATTTCCCCCCTTCTTCTCCCCCATGGTCCTCAGTTAAGTTCCTCCTAATCCTCCTATATGTGCAAACATGTGATATTTGTCCTTCTCTGCCTGACTTATTTCGCTCAGCATAACACCCTCAAGGTCCATCCATGTTGCTACACATGACCAGATGTCATTGTTTCTCATTGCCATGTAGTATTCCATGGTATAGATAAACCACATCTTCTTGATCCATTCGTCCGTTGATGGACACTTAGGCTCTTTCCATGTTTTAGCTATTGTTGAGAGTGCTAAAAAGCAACTGCTTTTCAAAAGGAAGAATTTTGAAAATATATTTGGGATGTTTCCATAAATCCTGATATGATTTTCTTGGCAAGTTAGATGAATAACATATTTAAATTGTTCATGTCTGCATATATTTTTTTTAAAACTTGGAAACATAATTTTCTCACCTACATGAAAATATTCCAAAGAATTTCAATGAGGTTTATGCCATTTTAAAAATAAATAAAAATTAGGCACAGTCTCATTAGTTTACAAGAGCAGCTGATTGCAAGGGGGTATGGAAATTTACTAGCTAAATACTGGGAAAATCCTTTTTAAAATAAGCAGTTAGTTTTTAAAACAAAGTGTCATAATTTTGTAAATATACTCAAGGATACACTCTTTATTTCAATAAATGTGATTTGTAAGAAAAGGAGACTCGAACAAAAAACATGCCAGGGGATGGGGAAAGGGGAAGAGACGTAGAAATTAAAAATGTTATCATAGAAGCCTGACAAGGCAATGAGTTTCAGAGTGCAGTCAATAGTTCCATATCATATAGTTAATTAAGATAATAATTGCAAATGTGCTTTTGACTTCGTGATTAGGAGACGAGTCTGATCTTGGTGAGAGACTGGTGTCATCAAAATGGAGGGGGCAGAAGCAGAACAAGTTACTACCTGAAACTCCTAACTCCTCTTCCTATCCTAGCATGCATCCAGACTGTCTGGATGCCCGGGCTTACTCTCCATTCCTTAAATATGCATGTATTTTGAAACTCCCATGCTTTTACCTTTAATCATGCTCTTCCTTAAGCCTACAAAAACTTATAAAACATTTTCTGTTTATTGAAAATCTAATTTATCCTTCAAGAATCACAGGAAATGTCATTTCTTTGTAATGCCTTCCCCTAGTCTTCTAAGTTATGTTCTTCTTTTGTTCCCATATACCTTGCTTATAGTTCTATTTGGATATTTAACTTGGTTTGAGCTGTTCTACATACATTTGCATAAGTTATTTTACTTTCTAAATGGGTAGATCCATGAGGATAAGATTATTTCTTATTTATCTATGAAGCTTTCTTCCCTACTCTACCCCTACCGTGAGCTACTCTCAACTCAATGCTGACTCAATGACTTCTTTATTATAATAATCACTCTATAAATGTTGAATTTAATTTAATTGAAATTTCTGCAACCAACTTAATAAGCATTCTTTGAGGGCCTACATTATCTGGAACTATAAGAGACATGGAGTGTGGAAAGTCAAAAATCCACCTGAGAATAAAGATTTTCATAAGAACAACAGCTGGACAAACATACAAGGGAAACTTGGTTAAGAGCTCTTTGTGTTATAAACACAATAAGTATTTAGCAGATCAGAAAATTGAAGATGTCTTCATGCAGAGAATCAGACCTCTTTAAAGGCTGAATAAGACTTGGATAGAGGAGTAGGTCAAAGAGGGCATTTTAGCAAAGAAGTCAACTCTGAGTAAATATTCTAAGTCAGGATGTGGCTCTAGTGCATCAATGAATAGAAAAGTGATAAGTATGTCTCTGGAGATAGATTCTTAGAGGTGTATGGTAGGAAAGAAAGTCATAGGTGATATAAACCCAGTCTATGGAATCCTTGAAATACTGAGACAAAAGACAAAGATTTGGTTTGGAGAGTAACGAAAAGATAAAAACATGTCCAGTCATAAGAGCATATGTATAATAGAAAAAGATGGATAAGTTAAAAAGTTCTCTTATGTGGGGTCCCTGGGTGGCTCAGTTGGTTAAATGTTCGACTCTTGATTTCGGTTCATGATCTCACTGTCTTGAGATAGAGCCCCACATTGAACTCCATGAAGGGGAGCCTGCTTAAGATTCTCTCCTTCCCTCTCTCTGTACCTCCCCCACTCACTCTCACTCTTTCTCTCAAAAAAAAAAAAAGTTCTCTTATGCTGCATAAGTGAAATGAAACAACACAAATGAGTTGTTTCAGAAGATGAATCAACATGGTTTGGTCAGATTCATCAAAGAGAATGAAGAAGATTGCAACTCTGACTGATCACATCACATTTTTGCCTCTTTTCTACAAGTCCAAATCTCTCTCCCAATCTTGGTTTAACTCCTACTTTGTCTATTATATTATCAACATGATTTTTTTCCTCTTCACTACTGTTTTCAAGTAAAGAAGATTTGAAAAACAGAAGATCCTGTGAAAAATCTACATTACACTTAAGCTGGCTTTAATGATGTCCATTTTATTTAACTTCAGAATCCCAAATGACATCCATCTTTAATTGATAACTTTTGGTTTACCTGTGTTTTGGGAACATGTCTCTCAGGTTAAGAGTCTTTGCAGAAATACCCTGATGCCAATGCCAAGGAAATCCCTTTAGAATCAATGGAAAACTTTACCTTTGCCCTAAGGCTAACACCATTATTGTCACTGACCTACTGGTAGAGTGTCATAGACCTTCATAATTTATTCCCAAATGTTTTAAAGAGCAACGTTTTTATTCTTAATTTCTCCAAAAACAAATATCACATGGCCAATCAGCTACTATAAAATGCGTGTCAGTGAATTCAAAATATGAGAACTGATTTCTAATTTATTTAAAATATTAAGATGCAGAAATACACATTTCCCTAAAATATGTCAGCATTTTATCTACTTAATAATTTTTTGGTTTGTCTCTAAATTGAAGATACTATGGAAAGCCATAATAAACCACGGTACAGTGGACCATTCTGACCAATTCTGACTTCAAAAGTACAATTGTCTTGTCAGTAAATATACAGGTAAGGCTATAAATGACTCTGTAATATAATTCTGGGAGATATAATAAAATTGATTTTTAATTCAGTTGTATAATTTACATTTTAAACTGAGGGAGATAAAACGAGTTTTAATTCATTATTATTGTAATTCAGTATCTTCCCTAGAAAATAGTGATTATCAAAAACTAAACCAGACTCCACGTAAGTTCTTTCAGTTGATTTACCATTAGATGTTGCTAAAATAATGATAAAAGGTTGCCTTTGGATATTTTTACTGTTTTTCAAAACACTATAATTGTGAATTTTTTTACAGTTATAGACCTAAAACATAAAAGTCAACTTATTTTATTCATGTGATTATAACTCATTAGTGACAAAATTCCAGAATGCCTTACCATACCAAGTGAGCAAATAGAAAAATAGTATATTAAACTTAGTGTAGCAAAGGATAAGAACTAAAAAAAAGGCTAACTAAAAATGTTTTTAAAACAATATACTTTGAAGAACCTACAGGCTCTTCTCCAAAATTGCCTATCTGAAAAATGATGAGGCCAAAGACTTTTAACAACCTTTGGAAGAAAAGAAAAATTATTTTATCATTAATTAAAATGCATATTTCTTATAATATTATGGTTGCTACACTATAATAAGTATAAATTTAGTGATCATTGAATTTTAATAAATCTATAGATTAAGATTAAATGAATTTATAAATATAAATATTCATATAATATATGTAAAGTTTTCATGGAATTAACAAAAACAAAAATATTAGTTTTTATAGAAGAAGTATAAAAGGGTACAAGATAGGTATTTATCACAAGAAATATAAACATTGTGAATGGAAACTTGGTAACCAAATCTCATAATGTTAGAAATCCACGTAAGACACTTAAAACTAGAAAGCAGAAAGTACTAGGATAAATAGATAATTAAAAATAATAACTTCTTGGTGGAATGTGTCATGCCAATATAGGAACAGGATCTAGAACATGCTGAAACAAACATAAAAATAGGATCAAAATCGAGGCACATGGCTGGCTCAGTCAGTTAAGCATCCAACTGCAGCTCAGGTCATGATCTCATGGTCTGTGAGTTCAAGCCCTGCATCAAGCTCTGTGCTGACAGCTCAGAGACTAGGGCCTGCTTCAGATTCTGTCTGTTTGTCTGTCTCTCTTTCTCTTGCTCTGTCTCTCTGCCCCTATCCTGCTCATGGTCTGTCTCCATCTCTCAAAAATGAATAAATGTTTTTAAAAATTTTTAATAGTATCAAAATTAACTTATTAAGAAAAATTTTAAATATACTATATTCTTACCCTGTCTTAAAGGATGAATAGGTATTGCTTTATAATATCTCTTGGTAAGTTTATCTGTGAAGGAATACTAAGTAGAGAAACCATTTTTAAGTGTTTATTATTGTTTTTAGAGAGTGAGTGAGTGCACAGCGGCAGGCAGGGGAGGAGCAGAGAGAGAGAGAGAGGGAGACCCAGCATGGAGCCTGACCCGGGGTTTGAACTCACGATGGTGAGATCATGACCTGAGCCAAAATCAAAAGTTGGACTCTTAATTGACTGCACTACCCAGGCACCCCAGGAAACCATTTTTAAAATCCAGTGAGTCTTGGGGCACCTGGGTGGCTCAGTTGGTTAAACGTCTGACTTCGGCTCAGGTCATGATCTCATGGTTTGTGGGTTCAAGCCCTGTGTCGGGCTCTGTACTGATAGCCAGCTCGGAGCCTGGAGCCTATTTCAGATTCTGTATCTTCCTCTCGCTCTGACCCTCCCCTGCTCATGCTGTCTGTCTCTCTTTCTCTCTCTCAGAAATAAATCAAACATTTAAAGAAAAATTTAAAATCCAGTGAGTCTGTGGAGTTTTAAAAATAGTACATTTAGACATTTAAAATGTCTAAAATAATTTATTTCCAAACATCACATCAATTCCATAGTATCTAAAATGTGTTTATTTTTTCTTTCCTTGGATAAAAAGATACCATAAGAAAATGTTTTCTAATTTTGGATATTCCAAATTATATATACTGACCAGGAATTTGTAAATTAACACTGGATAATCTATGCAGAAAAAGCCTTTTGGACCTGGGAGTTCACAATGGACATTTTTAGATGATCCTTGTGTACACAATCTCACAGACTTGACCTACTGTGTATGTGCTAGATTGTAGGAGACAGTATAGAGTGATTTAAAAAGAGTTTCTTTCCATTGTATATATATATGTACCACATCTTCTTAATCCATTCATCAGTTGATGGACATTTGGGCTCTTTACATAATTTGGCCATTGTTGATAGCACTGCTATCAACATTGGGGTTCATGGGCCCCTCAAATCAGCATTTTTGTATCCTTTATATAGAATCCTAACTGCTGTGTCGTAGGGCAGTTTTATGTTTTATTTTTTATTTTTTAAGGAACTTCCACACTGTTTTCCAGAGTGGCTACACCCGTTTGCATTCTCACCAACAGTGCAATAGGGTTCCCCTTTCTCCACATCCTTGCGAACATCTGTTGTTTCTTGTTAATTTGACAGATATCATATGATTTCACTCATATGTGGAATTTGAGAAACTTAACAGATGAACATAGGGGTAGGGAAAAAATTAAGATAAAAACAGAGAGAAAGGCAAACCATAAGAGAGTTAAATACAGAGAACAAACTGAGGGTTGACACAGGTAGGGGGGTGGGTTAAATGGGTGATGGGCATGAAGAAGGTCACTTTTTGGGATGACCACTGGGTTTCAAATGTAAGAGATGAATCACTGGGTTTTATTCCTGAAGCCAAGACTACACTGTATGTTAACTAACTTGAGAACAAAAAAATAAAATAAAAGAGCTTTTCTTTTTGTATATGGGGAAATTTGAGGGGAGAATAAATACACTCTAATTTAACATTTCATTTCTTTACAATTTCTATCTCAGCTGAGAAGCCAGAAATGGCTAAGGAAAATAACTCTTTGACAACTGAGTTTATCCTCATAGGATTTACAAATCATCCAGTGCTGAAGATTCTTCTGTTTTTGGTGTTCTTTGCCATCTATCTGATCACTATGGTGGGGAATCTTGGTCTGGTGGCATTGATTTCTATAGAGCATCGTCTTCACACACCAATGTACATCCTTCTGGGAAACTTGGCTTTAATGGATTCCTGTTGTTCCTGTGCCATTATCCCCAAGATGTTAGAGAACTTCTTTTCTAAGGACAGAATGATTTCCCTTTACGAATGCATGGCACAGTTTTATTTTCTCTGCCTTGCTGAAACTGCAGATTGCTTTCTTCTGGCAGCAATGGCCTATGATCGCTATGTGGCCATATGCAGTCCACTACAATACCACACCATGATGTCAAAGAAACTCTGCATTCAGATAACTATAGGGACCTTCATAGCTAGTAACCTGCATTCCATGATCCATGTAGGGCTTCTATTAAGGTTAACTTTCTGCAGGTCTAATCAAATTGACCACTTTTTTTGTGATATTCTTCCACTCTATAGACTCTCCTGTACTGACCCTTATATCAACGAACTAATGATCTATATTTTTTCAATGCCGATTCAAATCTTCACCATTGCCACTGTCTTAGCCTCTTATATTTTCATCCTTTTCACAATTTTCAAAATGAAGTCCAAAGAGGGGCGAGGCAAAGCCTTTTCTACCTGTGCATCCCACTTTCTATCTGTATCAATATTCTACATTTGTCTTCTCATGTATATTAGGCCATTTGAAGAAGGGGATAAAGACATACCAGTGGCAATTTTTTATACAATTGTAATTCCTTTATTAAATCCTTTTATTTATAGTCTAAGAAATAAGGTAGTGATAAATGGTCTTAAAAAATGTATGAAGAATTATAATATTCTTAAATAAACCTTATCTTCTATGGAAAACTGATTTTAATTCATTAAAATGTTTTATAGAAAAAGGGCAAAGAGAAAGCTGTTTTTATATGAAATATTAATCTCTAAATCATTAGACTGTGTTTGCTAAAAGATATATGAATGTAATTTCAAAATTTTCTAGCAAATCTTACTGCAAACTCCACAATTACCAGAGTAAATCAGGAGAATACCCAATGGTAACTTTCATTACCAATTGTTATTATTCTCACTGAATTGTGTCAGGCTATTGTTCTAAACCATAATAATAAACTTAGCATCAAGTTTAAGTGTCTTGTCTAGTTAATGTAAGACATTATATCTGATCCTATGTAGAATGTTTGAAATATTAAAAATTTCTTGGCAGGAGAATAAAATAATAATTTCCATTCAGAAAACTGACCTGGGAGATACATGTAGGTTAGTCTGGGGGGAGACAGGCTAGAAGCCAACTACTTAACTGCAGTCATCTATATTTAAAGTAATGAAGTTTGATATAGAGAAGACTCCAAGAATGGGGAAAAATGGAATGAGAACGAACACACATATAGTCACATGTACATTTTGTAGAACAACAATGAATTCTAACAAGTTGGCTATAGTAGATTAAGATCTACTTTAGTATAATTAGGTTTTTTACTTTTTTAAAGAATCAATCATGTTATGTAATATGGAATATAGAATAGCAACTTACACCTCTCTGAGATGGAGATGTGCATATAAGAAGTTTATTGGAGAATGTTCTCAGGCTCAATAATTATTGATGGACTGAAGGAAGTAAGACTGGGCAGAAAGATAGGCTGACTATAGTTACAACAAAACCTCAGCCAATCTGGTGGAGAAGAGGGGATTTGGGATATCCCTTCAAAGTTCCCATGCTTAAGACAGGGACATAGAATTTATCCTTTCCATGGAACAGTTATTGAATGTAGGCTGCCTCCAAGTAAGGCACATGACCTTCATAAGACAATTACCTTCAGCTAAGGATACTTCCTGAAGAGGGATTCAGCTGAGAACTATCAGCTACTGGCACTCTTAATGCTGGGGAAATACATTGGATCTGGGCTGTGAACCACGGATCCATTACTGGACACCTTTTATACTATTCAAAGCTACTTATTTCTTATAATAAACTCTGGGGAAAGCACCACCAGGATTTGGGTCTTTTTCTTGTCCTGGAGAATCATACAAGGTGAAGGTTAGTGGGACACCTGCAGTTCCCGCTGTTGCAGCTAGTCTCATGGCCACACTAATGTGCATCTTCTCCCTCTTGATTCCCTTCACCTTTACCTAATACATCTACCGGTCCAAATGACTAATATGCTGGCATGATCCAGAATCAGATCCCCAGGGAATCTGAGCCTTTCAGCACCATGCCTTTTTCAGTTCTGGTTGTTGTATTTGTCTATTTACTGTCAAACTGAATAAGGGAGTACCAACAGATAGATGCCTATGGACCACCTCAATTCCAAACATATTTTTCCTGTTCCTACTGCATAATAGCAGCCTTATCTCTCCTAATAACAGGATCAATTACTCCTATAATTTTTATGGAGTCCTTTCCTTGCCTGTGGGTCTGTTGGAAAAAAAAAAAGAATCTAAAGTGACTGGGGAGCACCTGAAACCTTTCTGTATAATGGGGTTCTTGTCACATTCTCTGGTAAGAACATATGGCCTCTGAGAACCATGACCTCTAAACCCATGCAGCTCAGAGATGTGGAAACAAAAATGCAAATTCCCCAAGCAGATCACTTGAGGAGGTCCTGGATTGAGATATTCAACCTACTGAGGACATAACACCATATAGTGGTCACTGATTTCTGATGGAGAGTGAACTTTGGAGGACACAGTCTTGACATCTTAATTATATTTTTGAAAGGTCATTTCATCAACTCATTAAGACAGCAGCTTCTGGGTGATGTGAAACAGAACAGACCAGTGTGTTAGTCACTGCCCAGTACCACACTGTCATTACTACAAACTAGATTTCTTGGTCCAATGCAATGCTATGCACCATTCTATCAGCCTCCAGAAAGTGACTCTTCCTGAGCACTTACGGATTAGAAAGATAGCCCATACTTGGATTATGTGGATTCCAATTCAGATGAATTTCTGCTCCCTTCAGAGAGGAAGAGTTTCCATAGAAGCAAATGCCACCATGTGGCTGACTGATCTTTTTGATGGATGTTGTCATACCGGGGGCTCCACAACGATCCCTGGTTTTGGCAAGTTAGAACTTGACAAGAAAAGTAGCTATATCACCCTTGAAAAGTTGAAGCCTCTGCTATTAGGCACATGAATGCTTCCATCACAGCCACGACAGCACTTCATTCATGTGCCCACTGTGCCAGCACTGGGTGGCAGATGAATAAAACTGAATGATGACCTCAACTTGCTGAGTCATTCTGTGTACTTAGTTTAGTATTTTTTTTCCATGGTATACCTTTCCTGGTACTCTACACTTCATATCCATTCCAAGAGATCCATTCACATACCTCTTCCTCAGATTTTCTGGTCGCTGACCTTTCAATTTGTCTCCCTCCACGCCACTGACCAACATCCAAGATGTTCACCTCATCTATGAATTTATATATTCCCACCTTGGATCACTTCTTTTTCTATACATGGGATAAGTAATCAGTCTGCTGCTCTATGGGAGGATGTCCCCCTATTCTAACCTTCAAGGTCACCCTAGGTGGAGCTATAGTTTAGCAGTAAACCATCTTGGCTTGCATCAACATACCAAGCTGACCACCCAAGAACCAACTTGGCCTTTGAAGCCAGACATGTGAGATGAGGACAAGAGGTTAGTTCAATGGTAGAGGGTGACATAGAGGTCTGGGTTACCTGCCTGTTCAGCTTATTGTATTCTCTGGCCCTGCTCTGGCCGGATCCTTGGATATGCCACTTTCATCTTCTATTGAATTACTCCTGGGCCTATGTTGGGAGCCACACTGGTCTCGCTGGATGACAGTCACAGCGAGGAAATGGCAGCGTTTGCACAGCTCCTGCCATGAGAAGCGAAACTGGTATCTCCTTCTGCTACTACTGGCTCATGTTGGAAATGAACCTGCTGGTATTGACCAGGCGTCACAATATTCCAAATCAGACCAATATTCTCCACACAGATACCTCATAAGGAAAAGCATATTCCTGCCTCTTCAAATGAGATTTTAGATTATAAGCACTGTGGATGATTGTCAAAAGGCTCTTTCTATAGGCCTTGTAGACCCAAGACTTAGATAATAAAGAGGGTTAAGAACACAAGAGTTACATTGAGCCTGGCCCTGAGACAAAGAGGCTAATTTAACGTTTAGGAACAGATAAGGGCAGAACTTAAGTTAATACTTGTACCTTTCCTAACTGGTGATGTATGGCAGTCCCTTCCCTGAGGCCTATTTTCCACAAACACCCTCCCTTACACTGGTGGCTGGGATGAGGATAGATAAGAGTAGCTAAAACATAACCCAAATAAAAGGCCAACACATTTAGGGCCTCCATGGTGTTTACACATTCAGCATCAAGTCAAAAAAGTTTCCACAAACAACTTATTAACCAGCTCAAAAACATTGCTCCTCTTGTGAGCCAGACAAAATGACTCCTAGACTATCTATATACAACTTAACCTATGACCTAATCTTAGCAGTATTAGAACCAATATGTATGTTATCCTGTTTTTCACTAAGAATACCCTGTTATTTCCTTAGTTGTAAGATTTACTCAACCTCACTATGATTGGAGTAGTTCTTCAAGAATACTTCTATAAAACCTGCTTCTGATAGGCGGAAGATATGAACAGACACTTCTCCAAGGAGGACATCCAGATGGCCAACAGACACATGAAACAATGCTCAGCATCCCTCATCATCAGGGAAATACAAATCAAAACCATACTGAGATACCACCTCACGCCAGTCAGAGTGGCTAAAATGAGCAAATCAGAGGAAGCTAGATGCTGGTGAGGATGTGGAGAAACGGGCACCCTCCTACACTGTTGGTGGAAATGTAAACTGGTACAGCCCCTCTGGAAAACAGTGTGGAAGTTCCTCAAAGAATTAACAATAGAACTCCCCTATGACCCAGCAATAGCACTGCTAGGAATTTACCCAAGGGATACAGGAGTGCTGATGCATAGGGGCATATGGACCCCAATGTTCATAGCAGCAGTCTCAACAATAGCTAAAACATGGAAAGAGCCGGGGTGCCTGGGTGGCTCAGTTGGTTAAGCGGCAGACTTCAGCTCAGGCCATGATCTCATGGATCATGAGTTCGAGACCCACATCAGGCTCTGTGCTGACAGCTCAGAGCCTGGAGCCTGCTTCGGATTCTGTGTTTCCCTCTCTCTCTGACCCTCCCCCGCTCATGCTCTGTTTCTATCTCAATAATAAATAAAATATTAAAAAATTAAAAAAAAAAAAAACATGGAAAGAGCCTAAGTGTCCATCAACGGATGAATGGATCAAGAAGATGTGGTTTATCTATACCATGGAATACTACATGGCAATGAGAAACAATGAAATCTGGCCATGTGTAGCAACATGGATGGATCTTGAGGGTGTTACGCTGAGCGAAATAAGTCAGGCAGAGAAGGACAGCTACCGTATGTTTGTACGTATAGGAGGATTAGGAGGAACTTAATGGAAGACCGTGGGGGAGAAGAAGGGGGTAAATGGGGGGGAAGAGGGAGGGAGGCAAACCATGAGAGATTCTTGAATGTTGAGAACAAACTGAGGACTGATGGGCATGGGCGGGGAGGGGAAGGGGGGATATGGGCATGGAGGAGGCACTTGTGGGGATGAGCAATGGGTGTTATATGGAAACCAACTTGACAATAAACTTTTTTTTTTTTTTTAAAAACCTGCTTCTGTACACGTTCCAAAGCATCTTATCACAAAGAGTTATCCATTGAAAAATTCCTTTTTCTGATGTCATGTTATCATTTGATCTATGAATAAAGACACCAAAACTGACAGGACAGAGATGTCTGCCTGGTGATCAGAAAGAGTCTCAGGGCTCTCGCACTCTCTCCCTCACCGACACCGTCCATCCTTCAGAGATGCCTGGACCGGCTGGAGTGGGTCTCCAGCAGGCCTGCTCAATCTTATACTTGCTAGTCTGACAAATTCCAGCTCATAGAGCAATTCTGGCCTCTTGGTCACTTGATATCCTAAAGTTAGGAGCTGTTTATCTAGCAGAGTTCATAGCAGAGCAGGAAGTTATTTTTTGAATAGTTTATAATTCTCTGCTATAGAAAGCAAGACTTTGCTCCAAAACCATAAGGGTATATGTTATGATTCTCCTATTAGAGATTTCCATACACTTCCCAGTAGCTTCATCTCTTCCCACCTCAGATATATTTAATACTACTACCCTCCAGTAACCATCAGTTTGTTCTCTGTAGTTCAGAGTCTGTTTCTTGGTTTTCCTCTCTTCCCATCACCACCCTCATGTTCATTTGTTTTATTTCTTAAATTCCACATATGAGTGAAATCAATGGATAAAGAAAATGTAGTATGTATACACACACACAGTAGAATATTACTCAGCCATAAAAAAGAATGAAATCTTGCAATTAATCAGCTAATTCTATTTAAAGGACGTAGGAAAGTCCTTATGAAGGAGATGTGATTTGAGCTCAAGTGTGAGTAGTATTGGGATGGAAAGAAAGGGAGAAGGAGTTTAAAAATTTATTTTAATTTTTTAATATTAATTTGTTTTTGAGAGAGAGAAAGGAAGAGAGGGAGACACAGAATCCAAAGCAGGCTCCAGGTTCTGAGCTGTCAGCACAGAGCCCAACACAGGGCCTGAATCCATGAACCGCAGATCATGACCTAAGCTGAGGTCAGATTCTTAACTGACTGAGCCACCCAGGTACCCCCAGAAGGAGTTTTTCTTTTTAATGTTTTATTTATTTTTGAGAGAAAGATAGAGACAGCGTGAGCAGGGGAGGGTCAGAGAGAGAGGGAGACACGGACTCCGAAGCAGGCTCCAGGCTCTGAGCTAGCTGTCAGCGTAGAGCCCGGCGTGGGGCTCAAACCCATGAACCGCGAGATCATGACCTGAGCAGAAGTCAGACGCTTAACCAACTGAGCCACCCAGGCACCCCAAGAAGGAATTTTAGATGAGCGAAGCATTATGAGCAAATTAGGTGAAGCAACTGCACAGAGGGGCAGTGAAAGGATCCACATGGCCAAATGTCCTGAGGCAGAGGAAGAGAGCAAGGTGATAGATAAGACAAAGGCTGACTGTGGACATCTGGAATACCAAATAAGTAAAATGGATTTGGTTTGAAAATTAATAAGAGATCACTGCAAATTCCTGAGCAGTGGAGTATTTTTTTTTTTTTAATTCATTCAACAAGTATTTGTTAAACACTACAAAGAACCACTGTTCAAGGTGTTAGGGATGAAGGAATGAGCATAACAAAGAAATCCTTTCACTCTTATGTCTATTGCTAATGGTAGTCGTGGAGAACAAGTGACTCATTATAAACATACTAATAAATATAGTATATTGAGAGTAATTAGTGGAATGAAGAGAAAAAAACAGGGTAAGAAAGATAAAGTAATTGAGGTGAAATGAAAAAAAACAGAGAACAGATCAGTAAATCATATGTGGGGCTAAATGGTAACAGCAAAATTTCCATGAGGGATTTGCAACACATGGGAACAAATTCAACTCACAGAGTGAAGTTGATGAGCCTGGCTAACCCTACCACACCTTTTAGTTTCCACTGCAAATGCTAACTAATCATCTTTCATTAACCATATTAATTTTTCCTGTAACTGTCCAAGCCAACCTGAGATCCTTTTCTGGTCATTTTACATTTTATGCATAGGATAATGAACAGAATTATAAAACGTACCATTTTACAATTGTAAAAATGATGTCAGTTACATAAGAATCAGTAAGATGATCGTCAAGTGACCTTAGTGACTTTAGTGAAAGTCATTTACTTAACCTCATTGTCTCAGAGGTCATCTTTAATTAATGTCACATAGTTAATACATTTTGGAAACTGAACCTCCCTACAGAAATACACTGATGTCACTACAGAGAAATCCCTTAAGCATCTGATGGAAAAGTTTAATTCTGCATTGTAAGAAATACAATTGTTGACACTGATCTATTAGTAGTCTCCCAGATTTTCATTCTTTTAATCCCAAATGTGTTTGAGAACAATATTTATATTCTGAAATTCTACAAGACTTAACACCATATTAGAGCATTTAGATAAGGAAAGTACTCAAATTTACTTTCAGTTTTAATATTGACATCCATAAATATTTATCAGAATTATTTAGCATTTGTTTACTGATCTTAAATTTCAACTTCTCACCTTTCTAGCTCTTAAACTGAAGGCTATGGGAAATTAGCAAGAGATTTAAACTCAATTCATGCTGACCTTTTCTGATTATAAGGTAAATTTTCAAAATACACAGGTAAGAGCATAGCTTAATTCTGTTAAATAATTCAGGCAGGTATACTGAAAGTTATTTCTAATATAGCTGAATAATTAAATGGCTTATATTTAATATTTTAAAATGAAAAAATAAAATGTTCAGCCTGTGTCTTTGATATTTGATTATGGAAAAATAAATCCATTTATTTATAAAATTTACATGGTTTGACACACTGGTCAATATATCCTAATAGATCACTAAGTAATGATAGAAGATAGACTTTTAAAAAAAATTTTTTTAATGTTTATTCATTTTTTTCAGAGACAGAGCATGAGTCGGGGAGGGGCAGAGAGGGAGACACAGAATCTGAATGAAGCAGGCTCTAGGCTCTGAGCTGTCAGCACAGACCCTGATGCGGGGCTTGAATTCATGGATGGCAAGATCATGACCTGAGCCAAAGTTGGACGCTCAACCCACTGAGCCACACAGGCACCTCTATTAGATAGCCTTTCAGGGAAAGCAAAATTTGTTCTCAAAAATAATATTAAGATTTTTCTCTTTTTTTAAGTGTTACAAAATTAAAGTATACAGGCAGGCTTAACTTTACTAGCTTTTAAACTACTGTGATATACTTTAGAAAATCTTATGTAAGTTTTGCAGAAAACAGAAAAATAGTAGATGGGTCAGGTCAGATAAAAGAATGATACCTAAACTTTTTAAAATGAGGATTTTTGATTAATGTCCTTTGTAGACTATTCTTCAAAATTAATAGAATCAACTTGCAGAAACCAAAGAAAGTCACAAAGGATCAATGGTAGCATACTGACAACAAGTTCATATTATAAGTCAGGTCTTTGGAATGAAGCTTGGACTGGAATCAATACTTTTTCTCTATAACATTAAACAACTCTTACAAGAAGTAGAAGTCATAGCTAAACTCAAATGTCTCAATCTAATGAGGAAATTGTGTATAAATATATGAAAAAAAAGGTCATGTAGGGGCACCTGGGTGGCTCAGTTGGTTAAGCATTTGACTTCAGCTCAGGTCATCATCTCACAGATCGTGAGTTCAAACCCCACGTCGTTCTCTGTGCTGACAGCTCAGAGCCTGGAGCCTGGTTCGAATTCTATGTCTCCCCCTCTCAGGCCCTCCCCCCCTCTCAAAAATAAATAAATATTTTAAATTTTTTTTTACTAAAAAAAAAAAAAAATGGGGGACAGAGAGGCTCAGTCAGTAAAGGGTCCAACTTCAGCTCAGGTTATGATCTCATGGTTCATGAGTTCAAGCCCTGTTTTGGGCTCTGTGCTGACAGCTCAGAGCCTGGAGCCTGCTTCAGAGTCTGTGTGTCCCTCTCTCTCTGCCGTTCCCTACTGGTACTCTGTCTCTCTAAACTGACTAAATGTTAATTTTTTTAAAAAAATTTAAAAAAGAGAAAAGTTACGTAGACAAGCAACTCCAGATTGTGTTATGTATATAAGATATGCTTAAGGATTCAAAAAGTGAAAATAAGTGTGGTCTAGGGCATTTAGTTAAAACTTTATTAAATAGCATTATATGTAAACTGTACATAAAGAAGGAAAGGATTTAGGTATCTGGGCAAAAATCAGCAGGAATGACGGCATGGACAAAGTCAATTTTTATGGAAATGAGTGTAATCCTGGGAAAAGGGATGAGAGAGGTAACAATCTATGGATATTTATTTCCTTACATATACAAAGTAATTTTCTTTAAAGATGATAGTCATCTTCTTAATTCTTAGTGATCTTCATACAATTCCTAATATATAAATTTAACATATCTTTTGTATGCTATTTTCAAACATTTACTCAACTAGAAGAATATATGGAAACCTCTTGCCCAGTTAAAAAATGTGTATATATGAAAACTGATTTTAAATTTTAAGGATCTTTAAAATAAAAATTGACATCAATGTACCAAATATGGGGGCACCATATTTGTACACTATTCATGCATAATTCATAAAGACAAACCTTTTCCACTGTAAGCATTCTCCTTAGAATTATAAAAATATTCTTGGGAATTCTGAGTTTCAGAGTTGAGGTTATAAAGCTGACATTTTAGGGGAATGAATATCCCCTAGAGATTTGTTTGTCTATATCCAGAGATAGTAAAAGTTTGAAGAAACTCCTCTCTTTGTTGTAAAAATAAAAATTTGAAAGGAAAATTAGACACACTCTAAATTAGAATTTTATGTCTCCAGAATTCCTATCTCAACAGAGAAGGTGGATATGACTGAGGATAACCACTCCTTGACAACGGAGTTTATCCTCGTAGGATTTTCAGATCACCCAGAATTGAAGAGCCTACTCTTTGTGGTGTTTCTTACTATCTATCTGATCACTATGGTGGGGAATCTTGGTCTGGTGGCATTGATTTTTATGGAGCGTCGTCTTCACACACCAATGTACATCTTTCTGGGCAACCTGGCTCTAATGGATTCCTGTTGTTCCTGTGCCATTACCCCCAAGATGTTAGAGAACTTCTTTTCTAAGGACAGAATGATTTCCCTTTACGAATGCATGGCACAGTTTTATTTTCTCTGCCTTGCTGAAACGACAGACTGCTTTCTTTTGGCAGCAATGGCCTATGATCGCTATGTGGCCATTTGTAGCCCACTACAGTACCACACCAGGATGTCAAAGAAACTCTGCATTCAGATGACCACCGGGGCCTATATAGCTGGAAACTTGCATTCTGCAATTCATATAGGGTTTCTCTTTAGGTTAACTTTCTGTGGGTCTCATCAAATTAATCACTTTTTTTGTGACGTTCTTCCATTGTACAGACTCTCTTGTGTTGACCCTTATATCAATGAATTGATGATATTTATCTTTTCAGGGTCAGTTCAAATCTTCTCTATTATCATAGTCCTTATCTCTTATCTCTGCATCCTCTTCATGATTTTCAAAATGAAGTCCAAAGAGGGGCGAGGCAAAGCCTTATCTACTTGTGCATCCCACTTTCTCTCTGTCTCAATATTCTATGGTTCTCTTCTTTTTGTGTACATTCGACCAAAGTCTGTTAAAGAAGAGGATAAAGACATACCTGTTGCTATTTTTTATACTCTAGTAATTCCTTTATTAAACCCCTTTATCTACAGTCTAAGAAATAAGGAAGTATTAAATGTTATGAAAAAATTATGAATAAAATTTTATAACATTCTGAAAAAAATATCATCCTCTGTGGAAAATTAACTTAAATTTGATAAAATGCTTTTCCAAATCAAAGAATATTGAGAAAGTAGAAAATGATCACTCTGTACATAAAGTATTAAATTACTAAAACACCCTAGAGTATAAGTCAAATAAATAAGTTCAGCAAGGAGAAATCCTGCTACAATGTATTTCAAAATCTAAGCTACTAGCTCCCAGCAGGAATGAACTAAATAATTATTCTTGAGGTCACAAACTGTGTCACAATGAAATTAGTTAAACTATTAGGTAATTTTTTCAAAGTGCAATGAGTTACAATTTTCGACAAATACTATGAACAGGAGTCAGTATATATATATATATGTAAAGATCCCCTCCATTTAGAATTGACAAATTTTTGGAACGTCAAAGCATAATCTTACAAATTCTGGCACATTCCAAGTCGTCAAGAATTAATCCCTTCTTAACACAACCTGTCAGAAGTAAACTGTATATACTTGATTCTCAATTTTCTGAGTTTATTCAAGAGATTATGTTCGAATGTTAATTCACACAGAGTGTCTATATTCAAATCAAGAATATTTTAATCTTTACTGCCTGTCAATTTTACTCTCAAGTTCTCTGAAATAAAGTATCTGTTTACTGATGATTTATCAATCTATAGTTGAAATATGCTATTTATTCTAAAATCTCTATGGATTTGGATATTTTCATGCAGTTTTATTAGACATCCACCAAAAATAAAGTGCAATCCTGAATACATTAAACTAAATGAAGGATTTTTTTTCTCTCTGATATTATTATTTGTTGTTATTAGGAACTCCACCAACCTATACTGATTCCAATGTAAATTAAAGACATATTCATAGCATTAACAAAAAGTTGGAGATGCTGTAAAGAATAGGCATAAAATAGTGAAAATTCTAAATACCTAAACAAAAAAGATTTGTTGATCACTTATACATGCAAATATGAAAGAAAAAATAATTTACTGAGAACATACTACCTGCTAGGCACAAAGCTAGACCTTTCATATATATTACCTACAAATTGGTTAGATATGATTTTTCACACTTTTTCTCAGTAAAAATCTCATACTTTGAAACTGAGTAGCTTGCTCAAGTTTATCCATGTCATTCAGATTGAGTCAGAATTTGTATCAACGCTGCCTGGGAGTTCAGAAAACAGAGATCCTTGTAGCATGGCATACTGAGTTCTTATGTAGCATTAGAAGTAAAACGCCCTAAAAATGATTTACAAAATGATATTCGGAGGAAAAAAGAAGTGAGTATGACCACAGTCGATGTTTATGGAAATTGTGGCACTGGGAATGGGGGATAAAGGAGGTGAACCATGGACAGAGTCAGAAGGCTGTTGTTAGGAGCTGTTCCTGAAACGGGAAAGAAAGGTGGAAGTGTATCAGGTTACTGAGAATCTTATATGCCACTCTAAGGAATCTGAATTATCTCAGAGGCATCAGACACCAAATTCTTCCTAGAACCAGATAATATGATTTATCTTTCAGAAAACTACTCTGGCAATTGAATGGAATGCAGCTGGACACAATGAGATTCACTTTAATAATTCGTATATTAGATGATAAGAGCTGAAATTGAAGAATTAAAAGTATAGGAGTGCACATATATCAGCAACCTTTTTTTAAAAAATAGGAAATTGTTACTACTACTACTGGGTAATGAAGTAAAAGCCTATCTTTTTCCTGTGAATATCAATCTAGTCATAACTGATTTCCTTTCACTAATACTTAGAGAGGTGCCTGATACATTTGGCCATTCACTAACCATTTCCTTCAATATATTTTAATACAATTTTGTTATATGTAATAGGTTTGTTATTTTTATTTTCAAATGATTCAATCAATAATAATAATAAACACATAAACACTTTTTAAGAGTATAAAGGAAATCTAGGGGCGCCTGGGTGGCTTAGTCGGTTGAGCGTCCGACTTTCGCTCAGGTCATGATCTCGCGGTTTGTGGGTTCAAGCCCTGCGTCGGGCTGTGTGCTGACTGCCAGCTCAGAGCCTGGAGCCTGTTTCGGAGTCTGTGTCTCCCTCTCTCTCTGACCCTCCCCTGCTCACGCTGTCTTTCTCTCTCCTAGAAATAAATTAAAAAAAAAAAAAAGAGTATAAAGGAAATCTAGACACCAGAGTTAAATGAATGTTGTTCCTTTGTATCCACTCCATACTTTAGAGGACATTTTTTTTTCTTAAATAATTTACTGTCAAGTTGGTTTCCATATAACACCCAGTGCTCATCCCAACAGAGGACATTTTTAATTGTCAGACTCATGTACATTGATTCCCTCTCCCTTTCCTAGGGGTACCACAAATTTTGTTATGTATTTCTGTACCATCAACCCCAACTCTTAGCAACACTGAATCCTAGAAGTCTGTTAAGGGAAGAGTACATGACTTATTTAGGGCCAATGAGACAAAAGAGGTAGTTTTGTGGAAGTTTCTGGAATATATCTTTATTTTAAAAGAGATCCGCAAAAAAAGGCAATCTTCCTTTCTATGAATGTCATGCTGTATAGATATGAAATCTGGCTTGCCATTAAAGGAAGAACCAGCCTAGAGATGAAGTCAACACACATAAGAGCACATAGCTGAGGGAATCACATAGAAACAGATCTAGAGTAACTGGAACTAACCATCCTTTCTGGTTTTAACATTTAATAGACCTTCTTACTGTTAAACTAGTCTGGAAAAATGCTTTCATTGCAATTGAATAAATATTAACTGATACAATCATGTCTCTTGCCTCATTTTTCATTTTATACTTGATTTTAAATTAATTCTCAGACATTCTTTTAGCTTATAACTTTACATCAGTATCCATTTAACTATTCAGCACTTCTGTTACATATTTTACTTTTATTTCTATATTTTGATTTCCTATAACCCCACGGAAAAAATGAGGGACAAAGAAATTGCACAATTTGTCCACAGAAATATTAAGGTGGAGCTCAGGAATCAAATCCAGGCTCTCTAGCTCCAGAATCCATGTTCCTAACCACTAAGTCATATTGTACACAGCACAGAGAAGTAAAAGTAGCAAAGGAGGAAAACTTTCAAGAAACTAAGCTGTAAAGTGGGCAGAGAACTAGAGATTCAAGAAAATGTGAATCAGTGACATTTTCCTCCAAATTTATTTTAAAAAATTTCAAACCGACAGAAGTTGAAAGAATGCCCATAATTTTTTTAAAACCAAGATTATTAATTGTTAACATTTTACCATACTTGCCTGGTAATAATGTGTATATATACATATTTAATTCACATATGTATATATACAATGATGATGCTATGACAGTTTACCCATATATTCTTCAACATATATCTCAAAAGAACAGACATTTCCTATGTTGTCATATCATTACTATCCTCAAGAATTTAACATCACCTAATACACGATGTTCACATTAAAATTTTCCCAGTTTTCCCCAAATTGTCCTTGATAGCAATTTATTTTTTCATCAGGAATTCAATGAAAGGTTACTATTTACTTTTAGTTATTATCATTATATAGCCTCCTATAATCTAGAAGAAACTTCTGGCTCTTTTTTCTTTTCAGGACATTTAAATTTTTTTTTTTTTAATATTTGTATCAGACATCATGTAAAATATCCCACAATCTCTATTTTTGTGACATTTCCTCATGATTAGATTTAAATTAAATACTTCAGCAACAGCAGATATGTTGTTTTCCTTCTCACATCATGAAACCTATAACATGTTTGTCTTGTTAACTAGTGACTTTAACTGATTACTTCATTCAAGGCGGTATCCACCAGCTCTTTCCATGGTAAAGATAACTAGTTTCCTTGCTATTAAAATCTAATCTGTTGGGTGATACATTGATACCATGTGAATTTCTTGTTCCCTAATAATTTTTCATCAATGGTTTTAGCATCCAATGACAATAAGTATTTGAATCAATTATAATTAGAGACAGAAAAATGGTGATTGTTTTTCCTTTAATTATTATCTGGCTTCATTCTGAGAAACAAGAACTTTATGTAAAGACTTTTCTTTTAAATTTATTTATTTATTTTGAGAGAGAACGAGAAGGAGGGGCAGAGAGAGAATCCCATGCAGGCTCTGTACTGTCAGTGCACAGCTCAATGCAGGCTCAATCTCATGATGACAAAATCACATGAGCCAAGATCAAGAATTAGATGCTTAACCGACTGAGCCACCCAGACACCCCTATCTCAAAGACTTTTTAACAGGCTAAAAAGTTTTTTTGAACAGTTTTGAATTTATAGAAAATAATAAAGATACTTTAGAGAATTCTCATATATCACACACCCATTTTCCTACATGATTAATATCCTACATTAGTATGGTATCTTTGTTATTATTAATGAGCCAATATTGATACATTATGATGAAGTGCAATTCATACTTTATTCAGGTTTCCATAGTTTAATCCTGTGTCCTTCTGCTCCAGAATCCCATTCAGCATATCACTTTATATTTGGTTATCACATCTCTTTAGGCCTCTCTTAGGATACGTATCTGTGACAATTTCTTAGACATTCCTTGTTTTTGATGTCCTTTGTAAGTCTTGAGGAGTACTAATCAGGCATTTTGTAGAATGTCCCTCAACTGGGATTCTTCTGATGTTTTTCTCATGAATAGACTGTAGTGATCCTAGCTTTTTAGGAGGAGGACCACAGAGATAAATTACCATTTTCATCATAGCCTATGGGTGGCAAATACTATCCTCATAACTTATATAACTTTTGATGTTGACGTTGACCATCTGACTGAAGTAGTGTTTGCCAGGTTTCTTCTTCTAAAGTTGCTATTTCTCCACCTTCCCTTACTGTGTTCTCAGCAAGTCACTATCCCCAGCCCACAACTAAAGAAAGAAAAGAAATGGACCACCTCCCTGGAGCAAAGTATCTATATAAATTGGAATTCTTCTCCACAGAAGATTTGTCTATTCAGCTCATTTATTTATATATTCAATCATCTATTTATATCAGTATGGATTAATGGACACTTATTTTATACTTTGATATAATTAAGTCCTACTTTATTAATTTTGCTGCTCAAATCATTCTAGCTTTGGCCATTAGGAGCAGTTTCCATTGGCTCCTGTGTCCCTTTGACATATACCATGACTGCGTATGTGGGGTAGGTTTTTGTTTGTTTGTTTAGCCTTTTTTTTTTTTTTTTAACTTTCTGGCATTACAAGATGCTCCAAGATCATCTTGTAGATTTATTTCCTGCCCTCATCATTGAATCAGCTATTTATTCAAGAAGCTGTAGTTCCTCTGACTGGATAATGGTATTAGAAACCAAGATCTAGGCCATAAGGTATGCTAATTGTTTCTGCAATGCCTTTGCTCCTAGGCTCTGACAGCTGGCAGGAGGAAATGTGAGTGTGTTTCTGTCATTTCATACTCTTGCCAGCAATTGATTGTTTTTTTTTTTTTTTATCCATTCTTTTAGTTACGGCATTATTGTTTTAACTTGTAGTTCCCTAATGACAAATAATGTGGAGCAGCTTTTCATATGCTTATTTGCCATCTGTATTTCTTCTCTGGTAAAGTGCTTGTTCAGACCTTTTGCCCAATTTTTACTGGATTGCTTGCTTGCTATTTTTGATTTTTTATCAACAAACAACTTAGAGCTCTTTATACAAGTCTTTCATCGGTAATATGTTTTCCTTGTACTCCCACATGCATATGCTGAGACATTTAGTGTTGTCTTTATTTCTTTCAGGCTCTGCATTTCTCCTCATTCTTTTTTTCTGCAACCTTTGATTGCATATTCTCTGTTGATATAACTCAAATTCACTGATTCTTTCATCAGTTTAAATCTATAGTGAGCTTCCAATGTGAATTTTTTATTATTTCAGTTATACTTTTCAAATACAGAATTCCATTTAATTGTTTTTTATACTTTGTATCTCTTTATTGGCAGTCTCTATTTCACATAACATGGCATTCATACCTTCCTTTATTTAATCCTGGTTTCCTTTAGTTCTGTGAACATATTTATCATGATTATTTTTAAGTTTCTTTTTTTCTATTAAATCCAATATATGATTTCTCTCATAGGCAGTTTGTGTTGCCTGCTAATTTCTGGTGTATGGGTCATACATTTTGCCTGTCTTGTGACTTTTTTTGTTGCGAACTGGGCATTTAAGATAATATATTTTAGAACTCTGGATGCTCATTCATCCTTAGGTTTTGTTATATCCTTGTTTATTTGTTTAGTTACTTGGTGGATGTGTGTGTGTGTGTGTGTGTGTGTGTGTGTGTATGAAGTCCATTTCCTCTGCAGTGTAAAGCCTCCAGAGGATGCAACATGCACACAGTCGCTTGGGATGACTGTGGTTTTAGCAGAGGTCTTTTTATCTTTTTCTTTGATCATATCCAGCTGTCAGGCCCCACCAACTCCCAGCAATAGCACGAGTTCTCTCTCTCTCTTTTTTTTAATGCTCTGGGGAATAAGTTGTTCCACATTCATAAGCAATTAAATTTGGGTCCCTTTGAAGCATGGTTTTTGAGGATAATACCTGAGGCTTGTTCTAACTTGACCCAGGCCCCTCCCCACTTTCTCCCACCATGCATCTTTCCAGGCGAACCAGCTGGCCTGAAGTTTCACCAATGATTCCACCAATCTCCTGTTAATCTCCTTTTGCCAATAATGTCACTTTCTTTAGTGACACCTTTGAGGTCTCTGTTCCTAAGGCCTTTCTTCCCTTTTGGGTAAAACCTCTAAAACTCAACTCCCAGACATGGGAGTGGCAATAGTGACCCACTTCTCTCCATGTGATACCCCAACTTTTAAGTGTGGGTCATCAGGTATGTACAATAAGCAGACTCTGATCTCAGCTTGCTCCTTCCAGTCTGGAACAACTGCCCTACAAATGAGCTAGGCCCCAACATGATCAGGGCCTGGTATTTTTGTTGTGCCACACCTAGGGTACAGTCTCTACCTTATGAGTGTGGACTGGGTGGAAGAAAGGACCCCTAAATGCTTGATCACAATCACCTAGAATTTAATCTCCACAACACATAGCTGGAAGGAGATGAGAAAGGGTGTAGGCCTGGCTCTCCTGGGATGTAATACAGTCCACTACTGGTAGGTGGGAGAGATATGGGGAGGGAGTTCTGTGTTGTTGGCTGCACCTGAGTGGAGTGGATCTTTCGTCAGACGGAGCTGGGAAGGCACAGGCAGAGAGCAGGTTATAATTCAAAGGCTATAGATTCTCACTGTCTTTACCAACTTTTAAAATATTTTGTTGAATGAATGTTTCTTCACTTGCTGCATGCTCTTAGCACAATTTCCACAGATGTCTTTTTCTTTTTCTTTTAGAGGGCATAGATGCCCACAGACAGAAACATCATCCACTTGGTGCCAAAAAAACCTGTGGGCAGTGGGAGGGATGCTGGCACCATGAGCCTACTCAGACTGCTGTGGTCTAAAACCTGAGTGGCCACAGCTGTGGGTTCAAGCTCAGGAGGTGGTATGAGGTGGGGAGCAGTCCCTGGCCTTGGAGTCAGGGGCCCTACGACAGAGTAGCAGAGTTATGGACTTGCTGGTGGTCTCAGGTGATCCCTGTGTCCACATACTTCAGTTTTCACCGGTTAATGTGGGCACAGAGCCCAAACCATAAGGCCACTGATGAGCACAGGTGTGTAAAGCAAAGCAGCAACGGGCATTACATTGATGCCCATCAGCATCCTGTTGTACATGTCAGGTAACCCCACGTTGCCACACTTCACTTTGTGCTGGTTTCATCAAAGTGCAGATCTGCAGCATCTGCAGGAGGCCCAGGTAGATGCCCAATGTAAGCAAGCACGCCTGCATGGGCCACCAGCACATTCTTGAACACATCCAAGCAGTTGCAGAGGTCCAGGAGCTCTTCCTCCTCCTCTTTGTAGTGGGGGTGAATGCCTGTCAGCTCATCCAGCAGAGCTCCGGCCTGTCACGGACCCCGAGTTGGTCCTCATCACCCAGCAGCCCCGCAAACCTCCAACTGGTAGAGCAGCGGCACCGCCTTCATGGTCCAGCCCCACTGGAGCACTCAGGTGGCCTCCCCCATTTCCCAGAGATTTTTAAATAGTGTTTTTTAATATATAATTTTCACCACTTTTGCTTCTTTTGGGCAACTGGGCCATGAAACTTTTGCTGCCATTTCAAAGTAGACCTTGGCTGTAGCTGTTTCAAAAATGTTTATCAAGTCAAAAATTTCCCTTCTAGTCCTAGTTTACAGACTAGTTTTTAACTCTATTCTAGGTCTCCTCTAAACCTTTCCTGTGTCTGAATCCAGATTGTCGCTTATTAACTGTGGCATATTGGGCAAGCTAATCCTGCTCTTAGTTCAAGTATGTATTCATTAAATACTTCATATACTTATTCAAGATCACTTTATCCCCCTAAAACTTCAGGTTTTAATGAAGAAATATCAATCCCCACAACCACTTTCAACTCTTTTATCTATGCTTTTGTTAAACATGTCCGTATTTTAAAATCATTTGCTTAAGTTGCCATTTGTTGATTTTCAGTTTTAAAAATTATTAAATTCATACATTGAAACATGAGAATTTCCACACCTAATTCTTCACATCCCCTCACCCTTTCAATACAGCTATATTAAAACTACTACTTTATCAATATTCATATGACTGCATAAATTTTGTCCATAGGAAGAACATATAAAGGAACGATATGATGTTTCCTTTCTGACACAAAATTTTCCTTCCTAATAATCCCTTTGGTTTTTTTCTTTGATTAATATTTTTATCACTAATTTGGATGCAAAAATTTCTAGATGTCAAATAACCTATAAACTCCAGATTTTTCTTGTGCATGTTCCACCCAGGGCCCCTGCTCTGCTTCCCCAGTCTGTACTAGTTGTTCTCTGGGACTGTGATTAGTGACCATGAAACCTAAGGGAGAGGTAGCATGGTGGTTGGGCTATATAGGTCTTTAAACTTTGATATGCTTTTCTGTGGTCAACTCAGAAAGTAAAAGTAAGAAGTACAGTTTCAGATGAGTACATATATATATATATACTGTAAGAAGTACAGTTTCAGATGAGTGCACACCTAAAACATTTCCAGTTCTTCTAGTTCTCATATTTTTTTCCTAATTATACAAAATTATACTAAGAATCATCTGGAAGAATAAGTGCTTTACATGAACATTTAGCACACAAGGCAATATGGTAGGCTGTCAAAATATACAAGTAGATACATATGGAACTACATAAAAGTACAGAAATAAAAACCCAAATTACTTTAAAAGTTCAAAATATGCTGGTGTGCCTGGGTGGCTCAGTTGGTTGTGTCTCACTCTTGATTTTGGCTCAGGCCATGGTGTCACATTTCCATGAGTTTGAGCCCTACATCGGGCTCTGTGCTGACAGGACGGAGCCTGTTTGGGATCTCCCCCCTCTTTCTGCCCCTCCCCTACTCATGCTCTCTCTGTGTCTCTCTCAAAATAAACAAATAAACTTAATAAAAAATTAAATAAAAATTCAAAATATATTAAAGGTATAATTTCAAATCAGTTGAGAAATGATTGTGTTGGGAAAACTAGCCTGTCATTTAGAAATAAGGTTGGATTTCTGTTCACATCTTATATCAAACTATATTTCCTATGAATAAAATATGTAAAAATCCAAATTGAATACAAATAGTAGAAGAAGTAATTCTGAAAAAGGACTTTATTACCAAAACAGCAAATCTAGAAATCATAAACAGATAAGATTACAAGAAAAGTATTTAAAGACATTTATGAGATTAAAGATTAACACCTTTAAGATATAAGGAGCTTTCACAATTGCTATGAAAAAAAGGCAAACGTCTAAAGAGAAAGAAGGACTAATGGACATTAAAAAAAAAAAAGGAGAAGAAATACAAATAGCCAATAAATTTAAGAAATTATGCTTAGTTTATTTAAATTTAAATTAAGGGGCACCTGGCTAGCTCAGTTGGTAGAACATGTGACTTTAAAAAAAAATTTTTTTTAGCATTTGTGTTATAAAATCTGCCATTTGTGTTATAAAATCTAAGATCCACACCCTTTGGGAAACATATATGATCTTCCTTTACCATAACCGGAAGACCTATGAGACCAGACTCTGGGGCCTATGAGCCCATACTAGTCAAAGGAGAAATGCTTGAATACTGTAAAGGACTGATAAAGGCCTTGAAGAAAAATGCATTCTTGGTAGAAAAACCTTTTCACAGAATGCTCCCATGAAGACCTCCTCCACCATGATCTGCAGCCTGGAGATTCTGTCTACTGAAAAAGACATCTCCCCAAAGACACCCTACAACCCTAATGGAAAGGACCCAGCTGGGTACTGTTAACCAACCCTTACACAGCTAAACTCAAAGGCATTGACTTTTTGATTCATATTTCTCACTTAAAGAAAGTTCTAGCCCCTCAGTGGACTACAGTTGATCAGAATCAACTGCAGACCTAAGTCTCAAAGTGATTCAAAGTTGAAGCAGAGAACATCTAAGTACACAATTGTCCCAAGAAGCTGCAACAAGGTCTCTTTACTTCCAAGTCCATTTTTTTCGTAACTTGTTATTTTTTAAAAACTTTTTTTTACATTTGTTTATTTATTTTGGGGATGGGGGATGTGAACAGGGGAGGGGAAGAGAGAAAGGGAGAGAGAGAATACAAGCAAGCTCTGCACTGTTAGCGCAGAGTCCAATGTGGGGCTCAAACCCATGAACTGAAAGATCATGACCCAAGCCAAGATCAAGAGTCAGATGCTTTAACCAACTGATCCACCCAGGTTCCCCAACAACTTATTATTTTCTCTATAAACCTTCTCATAATCATCTGGGGATGCTTCTTTACGTTTCTATGAAGGAATATGATACCATTTGTAACATGTATTCTGTACTCCTTGTTATAGACCTCTTCACACAAAGTGAAGATACCAAAACTGGGTCTATGCTTGCCTTTAAACTTAGAGAGCACCCCTCGGATTCTTTGGGAAATTAGTTATGAAGGACTATTAAAATATTGAGGTATTTGTCCTAATAAGCATTCTAATACTTTTTGCTATATTACACAGTAAGATTCCTTTTTGGATAGTAAAACCTTATAGTATTGGAAAAAAACAATTTTGATATTGGTTACTGCATTACTGACTGAATTTATTGCCTGTTAATTGCACTAGACTGCTTGGAACTCATATAGTATCCAACATAGCAAACCATCTTTCTCTAAGTTCTCCTTACAATGGCCTCTGTTATTAGGAATAATTCTAGCCCCTGGGTTAACATTTTCCTTTTTCTTATGACCCTCATTGCTGATGGTCAAGTCTTATCACATCCTTTTGTTCTTACCTTGCAGAAACTTTCTGATTCTGACTTTCTGACTCAAACAGTCTTTCTAACTACTGGATTTGTGCCAGAGCAAACCATACCTAGGATGTGCCTAAATTAATAGGTTGGCCTTTATCCCTAGTGGGTTAGAAAAACTTAAAGGATAATGTAGGAATTTATTTTTGTGTCTTGTAAAATATTCACCAGCTTCCGTCTGGAAAACATGCCCCAAATACACATACCTTCTATTGGATTTCCCTGCTCATAAGGGAATACTTTTAACTCAGATATGGGCCTTGACAAATAATCATTCCATATGTTTTGAAAATATAAATGGTACAGGTAAAACATTAGGTTATCTTTGACTGAATATTTGTAACTATGAACTCTCATATGATTCAGATGACCATGAATTCACTTCACATTGGAGTCTACACAACTACAAAATGCTTCTTTGTAATGTATCCTTGCGGTGGAGAAATGAGATCTATAATGGAATTGGATATTGGGAAGCAATATCCTTTTTATGGGGGCAATATGAGACGTTGATAAAAAATGTCTGGAGAATGGTAAAAACTTAATTCCTCCTATCTTCAACCCAGAAGCTTCTCATATCTTAACATGAATCTGACTCACAATAATCAAACTCATTTATTGCTTCAAGTATATAGAAACATAAGACGCTCTTAAAATCACTGACAAAATTCCATAAATCAGATTATCATGTACTCTGTGAAGATGATTACCTTTTGATCATGAGATTTCTTCCTTTGAAATGGATAAAAGAGAGCAAAACAACCCCATTTATGCCTCATCCCTAAAAGGTTCTGGATTTTTTTTGTTGTTGTTTGTGTGGTACCAATATTTACTCAACTCTTCCCAATAAATGGAAGGGGTGTTGTGGGACTGTCGCTCTTACCACTGATGCCAACGTTCTCTTCCACTGCTTCTGTACCAAACCTGAAATCCTTCTCATATCAATTAAAAAGAACCTGGTGACGCTGGGAAGGCTATAATTTTGGACTGGTACAAAGCAATTGTAGACAGAAAGGGCCTTCCTTGGTCATGCCTTTGCGTGAGTATTCTTTCCTTGGATTGGAGTAACAGACTTGAAAAAGGCAATACATAACCTATCCATAGTGTAAGTGACCACCACCTTCAATGCTTTTGTTCAAGCATTTGAGTATCAACAAACTCAAGTTGGCAGCCTGGTAAAAACTATCCTACAAAATAGAAGGGTACTTAATACCTTAACGGCCCAACAAGGAGGCATTTATGCCCTATTAGAAGAATGTTGTTTTTACATTAATTGAGTCAGCAGAATAACACAAGAACTAAAATCTATAAAGGATAATACCAGCCTATTAGCTGACAGGACACATGCCAGGACTTGGAGATTAATCTCTTTGGTTGGTTACCATCAGGAATAGGATCATGGTTAAGAACAATAGCACAAACTGGTTTTTTACTATTTTTTCTTAATAACATGCATGTTATGTTAGCCAAATGCTTGCTAAAAATTGGAACCTCTGCTGTAACTCACCCAACAATGCAGTTTATGTTTGCACAGATTACCATGTTCATGCTTTTCATCAGGATGGATTTTATGGACCAGCAGAACTAGAGTGGAATTAATCCACCCTGGCCGCAAGAGACTAATATTACCCTGTTGACTTTTTTCTCCAAGGAATTATGAGCAAAGGGAGAAATGTGAAAAGAGTTGCCAGCAATTACTCTATTTTTATACTTTAGACTTATCTTGTTAAAATATGAAATTGTATTGGCTTTGCTAACTAGTCTACAACTGATACAAGATTTTTACTTCTTAGATCTGCTCTTTCACACTAATAGCTTATTGATACTTAATAATACAACATTCTTAACTATTTCCTAGATTAATGTGTAATGTCCAAGAGACTTTTAAAATATTATTGCTGATTGCTCTTCTTACACTCACTACCTTGCTAAGAAAGTTCCAACCTAAAATCTCTACAAGTGCCTGAAGATGGTTACTCCCACAGGCTGATTCATTTGAGCCTCCATGTAGCTTAATAAAGCCCTCAGATGAAGAAACTAAGAACCATTTCCTGATTGTTTCCTTGTTCCTCAAATGTGGCCTGACCTTAAATGACAGTGACTCCTTGAAACAATACAAAGATTAAAAACTGCCCCCCAACCCTAACTTGGGACATCACCTTCTAGGTAAATCTATAGGTTACAGAAAAAGATCTAGATGGCAAGGGGGAAAAGTGAAAAGTGAAATTAAAACCATGTCTTATAGGGTAAATGAGGTTAAAATTATCACAGCAAGATCTCCACTGAACAGCCACCCACCCCACTTCTCCACAGGAATGTTAACCTTATCTTTTAGGGGCAAACAACAAAAAGAGCTCCAGCCATCCTAGGACAGTTTTAGCTTGACCACTGAATCACACCTGCATGGATAGACCATGGAGTGTCCAACAGCTACCTCTACTTCATTATAATGTTAAAATGTCCATCCAAGGAGGACCACAAGTTTCATTAACATACAGTTGGTGTAGTCTCTATCTATAACTCACCAAGAAGTGAACTAACTTGGTTACAAAATGAGTTGGAGTAACTCAACTCAAGGGGTTTTAAAATGGAGTGGGAAGGCCAGTAAGCAACTGAGCCTGATGCACGTCTTCCGTAGATGAACCCTGAACTGTGAACTAGGCCAAACTGTAAATATTCCAAGAACTCAGCCTGCAATTTACTACAGTGAGAGATTTGCTGAGTGACGACCTTACCAACTGATTTAGCCAAAATTAGTTTTCTGCCACCAACACCAATCAAAATCTTTGTAAACAACACATAGGAGCATTCCTTTTCGTCTTTAAAAACCTTGGACTTTGTTCCCTAGCAGGGGGACACAGTTTGGGTTGCTACCTGAATCTGTGCTCCCTAAATTGCAATTCTGAGATCTCACATAAACCCTTTTATTTCAATCTGCCTCTGCACTCAGTTGACAATATATCTGAAAGTTGCTAAGAGGGTAATTTTTTTCATAACATTTATTTATTATTTTGAGAGAAAGTGTGTGAGTTGAGGAGGGGCAGAGAGAAAAGGAGAGAGAAAATCTCAAGGCAGCTCCATGCTCTCAGCACGAACTGTGAGATCATGGCCTGAGCCTAAATCAAGAGTCCTACCACTACGCTGAACGGACTGAGCCACCCAGGCGCCCCAGAGAGTGAATGTTAAAAGTTTTCACCACATTGGGGCACCTGGGTGGCTTAGTCGGTTGAGCGTCCGACTTTCGCTTAGGTCATGATCTCGCGGTTCGTGGGTTCGAGCCCCGCATCGGGCTCTGTGCTGACTGCCAGCTCAGAGCCTGGAGCCTGTTTCAGTCTGTGACTCCCTCTCTCTCTGACCCTCCCCTGCTCACGCTGTCTCTCTCTCTCTCCTAGAAATAAATAAAACATTAAAAAAAATTTTTTTTTAAAAGTTTTCACCACATACATAAAAAGGGTAATCAGGTAAACTGATGGGGGTGTTAACTAATATACTGTCATAATTACTTAACAAATATATACATGTATTAAATAATCATGTGCAGTTTAAACTTACACAGCGTTATATGCCAATTATATCTCAATAAAACGGGTAACAATGATACCAATCCATTACGTATGTACCTGAGGCTGTTGTTCTTCAGAGGAAAGTCTCGAAGAAGAGGCACCATGGTCTCCTGAGAGGAATTCTTGGCTCGTTGCTACGGGGAGGAACAACTGTCCCCAACGATATGCCAGGGAATGAAGCACTGAAGACGCTGTGCCCCTGGACCTTGGCAGACCTCAGAGTGAGGCCCCGTGCCAGGCCAGAAGCCCACATTGCTGACTGCTCGCCTTCGGGCTCCTGGAAGGAAATACGTAGACTTGCCGACTAGCGCATGCGTAGTGGACTCCCGCATGCGGGTCTCGGGCAGTCACGGCCCCGCACAGCCTCAAGGTCTGGGAGCCTGGTCCCCGAAACCTGCCAGGCCCCCTGGGATGAGGAACTTCAGCAATGTGACTGAGGCAGTGGAGGAGCCTTCAACATGGATGGAGGTTTGCTTGATAGGTGGTGTGAGCCAGACTGCTTACATTCAGAGAGAAGGGGCTCCTAGCACCTGGGTACCCAGGTGTTTCTCATCCCAAGAATTTAATTGTGATGTAGATTTACCCTTGTTGCTAGAAACAGAGTTCTTTTTAATATTGTTAAGTGAAAACACTCTTTCCAATACGATTCCACCCTCCTAAATGAATATGAAAAATAATTCTGAAAAGACATACATAAGTGATATTAGTAATTGTTTTTAGGTGGCCACCATGTGTGTATTTTATTTTTATTTTATTTTTAAAATATTTTTTAACGTTTTTTATTCATTTTTGAGAGACAGAGAGAGACAGAACACTAGCAGGAAGAGAGCAGGGAGAGAGGGAGACACAGAATCCGAAGTAGGCTCCAGGCTCTGAGCTGGCAGCACAGAACCCGACGTGGGCCTCGAAACCACAAACCGCGAGATTATGACATGAGCCAAGCCGGACACTTAACTGACTAAGGCAACTAGGTGCCCCTTTTTTAAATTTTAATTTTCTTTTACAGTTTCTGATTTTTATGCCTTTTGTTTCATTCTTTTTCAGCAAGAATAAAAGTAATACTTTTATAATAAAAACTTGTTCATTTTGATAAAATGTAAATATATAAAGAACCGGAGAATATTGGCATTATTTTCTGTTCATGAATCTACTTTCATTTAATGTTTTCATGGCACTGTCAGATGAACATATCTGGCCAAATCAGGCCAGATCCTTGGGTTTGAAAGCCAGTTTGAGTCAATATGATGGAATGAGTGTATTAGTCATTCATTAAAAGAGGAGCCAGCCTCTTTCGCCCAAGCATTTAGGGCTTGAAGACTATGACCAGTCATAGTCATCCCACTTTACTTTCTCTGAAAGTGCTTTGACTTCAGGCCCATCCAGAGCTNATTATTTTCTGTTCATGAATCTACTTTCATTTAATGTTTTCATGGCACTGTCAGATGAACATATCTGGCCAAATCAGGCCAGATCCTTGGGTTTGAAAGCCAATTTGAGTCAATATGATGGAATGAGTGTATTAGTCATTCATTAAAAGAGGAGCCAGCCTCTTTCGCCCAAGCATTTAGGGCTTGAAGTGGCCAGTCATAGTCATCCCACTTTACTTTCTCTGAAAGTGCTTTGATTTCAGGCCCATCCAGAGCTCTAGGAGGAACCTAGATAGTGAGTGATAAGGTTGAATGATCAGCTATAATGAGCCCAGGGATATCCACATATACTTACATAAGTGGAAGAGAGACTAGGTAGGAGAACAAAGGAGAGAATAGAACTGTTTCTATTTTTCAGATTCTATTTATAAGTAATCTCTACACCCAATGTGGAGCTTGAACTTACAACCCTGAGATCAAGAGTCGGATGCTGTACCGANTCTCTCTCTCTCTCTCTCCTAGAAATAAATAAAACATTTAAAAAAAAAAAAGAGTCGGATGCTGTACCGTCAGTCAGCTAGGTGCCACTGAACTGCTATTGCTGTTGCTGAGTGCTTTTGTAGTCGGAAGCTCTCACAACATTTTCAGGAGGAGGGAAGGAATATTTGTTGACTAAATTATTGTGGTTTGATGGCACTAGGAGAAATTCAGGCCCAAAACACTTCTAGGTTTTTCATTAGAGAAGCCATTATCAGTTGAAAGCTGAAAAGTGTAGAGGTCCTTTATGAAACAAACCTTTGATATAGACTGGGGTCAGGCTACTAGTGTGATTTCCTTGACACTGGATTGTTGTCATTTTCTTTAATGAAAAGATCGGTTATCAGCCTTCAGGAGAGACTTTCTAGCATTCTTTGTTTCATACAATCAAAGTGTGACCTTTGAAAAATAAACTCAGCCTTAAGTCTTGCTAATGATGTCTCTGGCCCAAAGGGCTGCCTCAACACAAACTCCCTTCTCATTCTTTTCACACTAATGCTCCTTTACTAGAAATCCCTGTATAGTTCCTAATAATGTCCATTGTGCATTGTTTGAAAACAAAACAAAACAAAACCCATTTGCAGTTATGGAACTTACCTAATTCCCAGTCTCTAAGGTCAAACTTTTAATAAAGCCTCTAGTGAGGACATTCAGGCTTACTAAATATTTCACTAGGTATTATAAATTCATGCAAATCTCTTCAGCTAACCAGTTAAAATTAAAATGAACCAATTCATACATAGACATTAATGATTTTAGCAGCATGCTCTAAAAAACGAAAAGACACAAAAGCATTAACAAGACAGCAAAAATTACAACAAAATTACTATACTGTTACAGTAAGACTTCATAATGTCTATAAAAGTATCCACTATTAAGGAAAACTTTTCCTGGTGGTCCTTCGTACAGTGTTTCTATCTTGAGAGAACTGTTTACTGGTGTCACCAAACTCTCTTACATATTTGTGAGATAAAATTTTAACATTTTTTGGCACTATGGTTCACTTCTGATGACCTATTTGCTGTAGGCAGCACCTTGCTTCACAGTGCTGCAGCACCCAATCAGTTAATATCTGATGGACAGTACCACCTCAGAATGTATGGTGAGTCCTCCAAAAAGTTAAGTTTACAAATTAGCCAAAATATGGAAAAATAACTTGATTAAAATTAATCTTATTGCTCTCCAGTTTGTGACCCCCTTGTGCAGAATCTGAAATGTATGAGCTGAGAATCATGGGACATAGTACTGAGTGACATGAGAAATGTTTTAAGAATCCATGGAACTTGATGGCAACTTGACAAGTTGGATATGGGGAGTGAGGATAATGTCAGTGTCACAGATGGTCCTGAAGGTTTGAACCTGAAGGTGTTGAATGTCTCCCTGTTGCTCTTAGGATACACTTGAGCATCTTGACCCTGGAGTATGAGGTCCTGTGACATCTGCCGCCTGACTCCCATTCTAAACTCATTTACCACCACTACCCCACTAATTTATTGTACTATAGAGGCTCTAGTTTCTCAGTTCCCAGAATACACTAGGCTACTTCCCAACTCAGAGCCTACAAATGCTATCTATGTTATAAATGCCATTTGTTTCACTTCCACCTCTATTATCTGGTTAATTCACATATTGTCAAGGCTTCAGTTTATGTGCTGTTTTCTCCGGGAAAACTTCCTAGCTTCTACCCCCACACCAGGGTAAGACGTCTATTATATACACTTTTTATCATAGTTCTTAGTACAGTTGTAATGGTTTGCTTAGTGTGTCTCTCTCCACCACAAGATGATAAGCTCTATGAGGGCAGGGACCATATCCCAAGAGACTGGCCTCAGCTTGTGTGTTGTTTCCTCAGGGATACTTTTCCTCTCCCATCTTCTATGTTCTGTGACAATATGGGAGAGTTAATAGGCAAAGCTCTTTCTTGGTGCAGGTGATTTCCCTTGCAAGTGTGGTGAATTTGAGGCATGATTAGATATTATGGAAATATCCCACAGACATCAGTTATGTGGAGTGACCAGGGCTGTAGATGAAGATCTGGAAGTCAGCTCCATCCAGCTGTGAGTTACTAATTGCTAAGAGAGAAAAAAAGGTCGAAGATGGAACTTGAAAAAATGCCTCTGTTGAGATGTAAACAATGTTAAGAATGATAGAATGGGTAAATTTTCAAATATTTTAGAGAGGTCGAAGAAAACAAAGGTTCTGGAAAGATAATTGGATTTGATGGACAGGTCATTGGGGAGTGCAGCCCTTACAAAATGATGGGAATGAAATCTGGGCTGCAGGTAATTTAAGAGAGTTAATGAAAACAGCAGGTATAGAATGCTTTTGAAAAGTGTGGTGCTAAAAATGGAGAGAAATGGGACAAGAACTAAAGAGGTGATAGTGAGGTCAATTAAGGTTTTCCAAAATAGGACAGAACTGTGCAGCTGTAGGGGGAGAATAGAAAAGAAAAGAAAAGAAAAGAAAAAAACACCTTTACAGTGGGAAAGTCTGAAGTCTATTGAATCTTTTGACCACTCTTTTTTTTTTTAAGAAACATTATTTCCTTGGCCTTTATTATACTACAGTATCTCTCCTCTTCATTTAGCTCTCTCTCCTCTCTCATATTTTTTCTCCCCTTTCCCCACCTTGGAGCTGTGCTGTCCAATAGTAGCTCCTAAACACCTAGCTAGTAAGTACTTGAAATATATATAGTCTGAATTATGATGTGCCGTAATGTAAAAATCACATCAGATTTTGAAGGCTTGGAAGGAAAATAAAGTAAAATGCCTTATTAATAATTCCATATGGATTGTTGAGATTATAATATTTTACATGTATTGAGTTAAATAAAATATACTATTAAAATTAATTTCATATTTTTTACTGTCTTGTAATGTGGGTCCCTTGTCCATCTCTCCACCCTCTTTTGCACCATTTCCCCCCAACTCTCTGCCTCACTGACCCTCTTTGACTACCTCAAAACTGCCATTCTCCCTCCAGAAATTGGGTCTTTGTATGTTTTCCTCACAACTCACCCTCTTTACCTTTTCCTGGCAAATTCTGTTTGGCTTCCAAATTTCAGATTAATCATCACTTCTTCAAAGACATTTTTCTGTCACTTCCCCCTACACCCTCACCCACCACAAGTAATAATGACAGTGGTGACGATAGTGGTGGTGAGTGATGACAACATTTAGCATTTAGTGAGCTTTGCTATATACTGGGATTTCTTCTACTGTTCTAAACATCATTCATTAAATCTTTAAATCTACCTTTTCATTCCCCATTTTCAGACTATAATCCATTATAAAATCCATTTTTTTTTGATGTGCAAATTGACTCACAGAGAAATTAACTAATTTTCCTGTGATCTGTTAGAAAGTGCTTAGCCAAGATTCAAAATTAGGCACTCTGGTTCCAAAGCCCATGGAGTTAACTACTATACTATACTGCCTTTTCAGACTAGGCTAAGCTTCTCTATTATGTCTCATGTTTACAATAATCTTACCTTTGCAATATGAAGTTGTAATTAATAATTAATTTAGGTGATTTTCTGTCTCCCATAACTTCTTCCAATTCTGTAAGGAGAGGGGAAGCAGATACCATATCTGCTTTTGTTCAGTGATTAACCATAGCACCTAGAGTTGTAATTGGCATAAACTAGACACACAATATATTTGAATACAAGTATAAAAAATAAATGTGTCAATATATGAAGGAAGGAAGGAAGGAAGGAAGGGCAAGTTCCTCCATATCTCCAGTTAGGGATTTCTCTACTGAGCACAGCTTTATCTACCACTTTCTATTTCTCAAATCCTACATCTGTCTAACGAAGTCTGATTTTGATGACAACAAATTCAGTGACCCTGCCTGGCATGTACTGACTAACTTAAGACCTTTTGAGCAATTAGTTGATTATGGATAGCTGATTCATTCAATATTTATTTTAGGCAGTGGATGTCAAAATCAGATCAACCATTAAGTAATCTGCTATGACATAATTATGAGAACCAAGTTCTCTAATTAGACCCATACTGATGCCAGATTTGGGGCTGCTTTCTAGTCCTCCAATACTCCATGAGCTTTCATGCCTCTGATTCTTTGCTTAGCATTCCTTTTCCAACTTTTCTCTGCTGAAAAAATATCTACATATCTTTCAAGGCCAGGGTCAAATGTCCTCTCCTGGGTAATCTATAATAAAACACCCCTTATTACTTTTTGTTGTATATGTGTGTTTCTTACAGAGACACTAGGCCTAACTGGAGGATATTTTAATATGATTGTTCAGTTGAGGATATGTCTATATCCCTGTGGTTAAGGTTGGAAGTTCCACTGAAGAGCTGGGCATGCAGTGTCAGTCACAGGGGAAAGGGTTAAGCCCTCAGATTCAGAAACCAAGAGTGGAACGCCTGCTCATTCTCATCTCTCACATTTTTAGGGATAGATCTATTGGGGCTGAGCCATGACTGAACTTCCAGGTATGTAGGAAAAGACAACATCTGCCTCTTAGAAGTAGATTTGGAGATAGGTAATGAGGCCTTGTCATAGAGAACCATAAGTGTAAAATGAGCAACTCACTCATGTAAACCCGATTATCAAGATCAGCAGGCTTCAGACTATTTCAACACCCTGATCTGTCACAATCAGCTATGAGATGCATCACAATTAAGGTGTTTCTAATAATAAAGTACCATAGTTTAATACGATTTACCTTTTTAAATATAACTTGAGTCAATTCCAGATCATCTCAGTAATACATTTCTCACTCCTTTGCATTACAATATATCTTGAATGTGAGAAAATAAAAAAGAGAGTCATAGCTAGCCAACAGGCAATTATTCATTACTGGAGGAAGCTGAGAGGAGTATCAACATCATCTCCCAACGTGCTTTCTTAGTGAGGAGACAGTGTTGAGAACTGCTCTTCTAGTTGAATATTAATACATTTTGCTTCCCAGTCATTCTCTCCAAGTCTAGTCAAGACATATAAAATGGATCCCTGTTAGTCTCTGTGCTGCAGGGAATCATTTGGGCCAGAGTGAATGGGAGAGCAATGTCTTCTTGTGGCTCACAAGGGCTTCATAGCAGTGGTGACTACTTCTCCAGGGGGAAAATGAGAATCTGGAAAAAGATTTGGGGGTGTGGAGATTTGCTCCTCCCACATGGAAATTTGATCTCTACTGTCAACCTAAAGTATTATTGTTTGGGAAGAGACAGTTTTCTTACAGAATGCCTCTTTAACACCCCCAGGCAGATTAAGTCACTCCCATCTGTTTTCACAGGGTTCTGAATGTAAGATTGTACTATAGATTCTATCACTTTGCATTCTAGTTATTTGTTTACATAACTGCCTCCCTAGTAGAGTAAGTTGTAAGTCACAGCAAACAAGAATTGAGTCTTATACTGCTGTGAATTACTATTGCTGATTAACAGCGCTATGCTTGGCATTGTTACAAGCACTACTAACTTTTAATCATGAGTCAAACATGACTAGAAAAGCAAAACATTCATCACATTAATTTGGGTCTTTTTTATATTTGCTTTTTTATATATAAAAATCTTAAGAGTCATCTTCATTCCACAGCTTTCATCTTATATGGTACATAAGGGGCACACAAACATTTGTTGATTAATTTATCATTCTTGTCATGTCAACATACAAAATGTCACATATACAGAATAAAGCAATGAGTCACACACAGAATTGTTTTTTTGAAACTCAGATCTGATGGAGTCAGTCCCTTGACAAATTTATTCAGGGCTTACTAAATAAAATTCAAGTTCCCTGATTTGGCATTCTGACCTTATCTTTTTTAGGATACTTCCTATAATTTCTTTATCACTGCATTTTACTCCCACCAGGCATTTTGTATGTTAGATAATCTGGTCTAATCAAAACAGAAAGTCCCGGAGGGCTCTTTCCCAATCACCCTTCACTCTTCTGCCTTCCCATTTTCCATAGATGATGTCACTTGGGTCCAAAGCTTTAAATATTCATAATCCCATCACTCATAATCTCTAGTCTTATAGTTCACATTCAGTTGCCTGTTTTGACATCTCCACTTAGATAACTGATGTGCATCTGAAACATAACATTAATAAAATAAAACTCATATTTCTAGCTCCCCCAACCCTGCCATGAAAATACTTCTGCTCATCTCCTTTAATTCAATAAAGGCTACCTCTTCCCCTCAGATTCTCAAGACAAAAAATCTAGGCATTTTCTTTGCTAGCTCTTTAACCCTCTCATATCTCCCCCTCAAATCCAAATCATCAGCAAATCCTGTTGATTCATCCTGAACATGTAATTGAATCCATCTACATTTCTCCATGTCCATGACTATCCTCCTAATTCTGAACTACTGTCATATTCTCCCACCTGGCCCCCCAACGTCCATCCTTACCTTCCATGATCCATTTTCTGAAGGACTGATAAAATTTTTGTTATTAAAATGTAAATAAAGTAATGCCATTTCTCTGCCTTAAAAACTCTGGTTTGGTAGGCAGAATAATGGCCCACCAAAGATGTCTTCATCCTAATCTTAGGAAATTGTGAATATGTTATATAACAATCAAGAGGCAATTAAATTATTCTGGATTACCCAGGTGGGGCCAATATAATTTTATTAATGTTGACACAAAGCAGAAGAGTCAGAATCAGAGTGATACAATGCGAGGAACATTTGACTGTTCATTTCAGGCTTCGAAGGTGGAAGGGCCAAGAAATGCAGAAAAGACCCAAGAAATGCAGGTGGACTGCAGAAGCTAGGGAAGGAAAATATCAATACTCTAATTTTAAACCAATGAGACTCTTTTAGGACCTCTCACCTTCAGAACTGCAAAAGAATAAATTTGTGTTATTTTAAATTACTGAGTTTGTGGCAACTTGTTACAGCGCAATAGAAAACTAATATACCCTCCCAAGGCTTCTCATTGAACTGAAAATGAAATGCAAACTCTATACTCAGTATTACAAACCCTACAAGAACAACTTTTCAACCCCATCACCAACGACTTTCCCCTGGTTTTTATGGATTCTTCAAACATGCAAATCTTATTTCTGCCTTAAGGAATTTTCACTACCTCTTCTGTACCTATTATAACCTCTCCCAAACTGCTATGGCTAGCTTCTCACTACTTATATCTCAGCTTGACTGCTAACCTTTTCCTATAAAGCTTTTCAAACCATCTGCTCTAAAGTAACTCCCAGCTGTTCCTTTTTACATTATGCTATTTTGCCCACGGCATAGCACTTACTAATTTTTGCTATTTTTCTTATTTATGTATGTACATATTAACATCTGCTTCCCCACTCTCCTCTGTTAGAATGTAAGCTCCATGAGAACATAATCTATCATTGTGTTGGCTCACAGTAGGCACTGTAAAGTGCTTATCACATGAATGTATGAATAATGGAGCAATAAATGGCAGGTGTTCTGTGGTACTAAACTTCAAGACTTTCCAAAAATTTTAAGCATAAAATTTTCATAAATTTGTAAGAAAAGTAGAATAACAATAAATAAGCTATATGATTCTTTTCACTGACTCCATGAATCTTTCGCTGACCCCACATTATTTCATGAGCTGAGTGGAGTAGTACGCCATGGGCAAAATTCTTCATTCTTCCACACTTCCTTTGGTAGTGTCTTCCCCCATCATTTCTTAACTAGCTCTCATTATAGGAGGAAGTTTCCCCATGGTGTCATACTAGCACAAACTTAGTTGTACGTTGTCAGAGAACTGTGGTCCTCACCTCATACAATCACATAACTCTAGAATTTAAGTTGTTTCTTTATGTTTATTTTTGAGAGAGAGAGAGAGAGAACAGGTGGGGGAGAGGCAGAGAGAGAGGAAGACACAGAATCCAAAGTAGGCTTCAGACTCAGCTGTCAGCACAGAGCCTGATGCAGGGTCTCACTAACCATGAGATCATGACCTGAACTGAGGTCAGATGCTTAACCAACTGAGCCACCCAGGAGCCCCTCTAGAATTTAAATTCTGAAGGGAGGGATTTTTTTTCTGCTTTGTTCTTTGTTATGTCCTTAGGGTACATCTCAGGAATATGCATGACTCTGATATCAATGAGGTTGTAATCAAGCAGAGAAAAGCCACAGTTAACCTATGAAATGCCAGGGGACCACACAAGGCAAATACTAAGACTGGGGAGGTATTATACGGGTAACAAGAGCTTGGGAGGTTGGGAAGAAGACAGATGAGCTTATCTCAGGAAAGCTATATAGACATTGGTCTGAATATTAAAGGGGGATAGGACTGTCATAGATAAAAGAAAATAGTGGTGATAATACAGATGAAGCAAAAGGCACACAATGAAGAATGAAAGTGACTTATTCAGAGAACCATGAAACGAAGGGCTTGTCTTAGGGATGGTACATTTGGAGAGCAGAATTATAAAGACAGGAAACAGGCTCAAATGATAAAGAGGTAGAATAAGCAGGGTGAGTAATTAACCAAACAAACTGAGATTGAGATTGATGGGCAGTGGGGTTTCATTACACTATAAATGATGGAAGAGTCCTAAATAGGGAGTAAATAGTTTGAGGAAAGGAGCCTTTTGAGAAGCTGCTTCTGGATTTCCAAGAAAAAAAAATAGCTTATTCTAGTAACTAAGATGTAAGATTAAACACGTTATGAATATATTTTTAAAGGAAGATTCTAGAAATTGTATACTGATTTTAGAAAAAGGTAGGAAAAGTGCCACTTTATGGCTTCTGCTCACTCCATACCTTCTTCTCTCTTTGGCAACAAATCCTAGCTCAGTTTCCACTCCTTTTATAAGCCTTTGATGACCAATCCAGTGGAATTTTTTCTTCTGGAAAAAATTAGAATTAGGATTCTATATTCAGGTTGATAAATGGTATAAATGCACATAAATTAAAATCAAAACATAGCCCTTAAAATTTGTTTGGAAATGGGCATTTGCTTTACTCTCCAGGTCTCAAGGGATACATTATTCCTGTTCAGTATGTCTGTAATGTTTAGAAAATTAGGGAAATTAGGTCTCTCAGGCTATACTCTGATGTCAATACCAAGTAAATCCCCTCAGAATTATTTAAAATATTTAAACCATTCTCTATCAGTGACATAAACATTAGCACCGACCTGTTGGTAGAAATGTTTTCCTAAATAATCAAAAGGATAGAGTTTTATTTCTGTATCTACTTTAAAAATCAGCACCAGGCAACCAACTAGCTTTCATAAAACCCTTATCAGATAAGAGAAATCCAGGTGAGAATCTATTTAAAACTTTCTCTCTCTCTCTCTCTTTTTTTTTTTTATGGAAACATTAACCTCCAGAAACATTTCTTTAGATCCTTTAAGGGGTTTTTTTTGGTTGCAATTCTTATTTTTCAATCTTTTAAGTTATTTTAAATCTTTTCTTAAATGTAAAGTCTATTGTGTAAGAATTAGACAAATGATTATAATTCATTTGTATTACTTCTGAATTTAAGAGAAGCCTAAATTACTAAAAATAAATAAGTAAAGGTGCACTTTCATAGTAATAACAAAAAACATGAACAATATTTTTTAAACTTCTTTGAATAATACCGTTTGTAATATTTACAACTTATCAGATGAAATAGATTATTTGCTTCTATAATTAAGTGGTATTTAAAATGTCTGTGTTGAACACTCCCTATATATTAAATAAATTGTATAAGAAATGAATATACAATTAACCCTGGAACAATGTGGATGCTAAGGATGCTGACCCTGTGTATAATTGAAAATCCACATATAACTTTTGACCCCCAAATCTTAACTACTAATAGTAGTAGTTCACCTGAACTTTTCACTAGAAGCCTTATCGAAAATATAAACAGTTGATTAATACATATTTTGTATGTTATACTGTATTCTTACAATAAAGTCAACTAGCATATTCTTTATATTATTAGGAAAATCATAAGGAAAAGAAAACACATTTACAGTACTATACTGTATGGAAAAAAATCTATGTTTATTTTTAATTTTTTTAGTGTTTTTTATTTATTTCTGAGATAGAGAAAGAGACAGCGTGAGCAGGGAAGAGTCAGAGAGAGAGGGAGGCACAGAATCTGAAACAGGCTCCAGGCTCGAAGCTGGCTGTCAGCACAGAGCCCAACGCAGGGCATGAACCCATGAACCGTGAGATCATGACCTGAGCCGAAGTCGGACGCTTAACCAACTGAACCACCCAGGCGCCCCCCAAAATATCAACGTTTACATGGACCTTCACAGTTTAAATCTGTGTCATCCAAGGGTCAGGTGTAATTTTAAGCCATTCTTTTAAAACCTTGATGTAATTTGAGGGAACTTTCTAGTTTCTCTTTTGATTCTTAGAGAAATAAAATATCAGTATAAAACTTACTTCTGTCTGACTAATTTATAAGCAACTGAGAAAACTGAAGAAAATTTTACTATTTTATGTAACTTCAAGCTGGCAAGTGTAAGGCATATAATGAAAAAAATTATTCAAATTATACTTATATAGATTTAAAATATTCATTTTTAGACTTCAGGGTGCCAAGAGTAAGTCATTTAATGAAAAGCTAATTCAAATTATAGAGACTTCAAATGTTCATTTTTTAAATATTGCTCCTAAAAGGATTAATCCAAAATAGTCTGAGAATTAAAAGTTAATAATATTTTCAGGAAGACAAAAGGAAAGAGATCTTCCTACATTTCTCCAAAATGTCTTTTCTATGTTCCTGGAATACAAAGTGTGGTCTGGTCAGTGAACATCCAGAAAACTATCAACATGAAAATGTCCAGAGGATCAATTAATCTTCTAAGAAAGTATGTAGCAAGAGCAGGCATTTAGTAAATATCAGATCAATTAACAAATGATTCTTGAATTAACTAAACAAAGGTGGATTGAAATAAAACATTCTCCAACAAATTAGTACTCTATAAATAAGGTGAAATGTAAGAGACAGATAATTGAAGTTTTACAAATATATTGAAAGTTTAATAGATTATAGAAGCTTAAAATACCATGAAAACACTTGACACTCCAAAGAGAAAAAACTGATGCCAAAAAGTTGTTGCTTTACATAGAGACAAATGTCCTTACAAATGCATTACTACAGGGCAACTGGGTGGCTCAGTAGGTTAAGCATCTTGTCTCAGATCATGATGTCATGGTTTTGTGGGTTCAAGCCCTGCATGGAGCCCTGTGCTGACAGCTCAGAGCCTAGAGCCTGGAGCCTTCTTTAGTTTCTGTCTCCCTCTCTCTCTCTGCCCCCGCCCCCCTTTTCACACTCTGTCCCTGTCTCTCCCTCACAAAAATAAAATATTTAAAAATTAAAAAAAAAAAGAATGCATCATTTTAATATGTGAGTGTATTCCTGAATGACTCAAGATACATCCAAGATTGCTGGCAAATTATTATTATTTATAATTGTGAATGTCACTATCACGAAGATGGAGCAGATACTTCCTCAATACATCCGTTGTGATGTTATCCACAATAGAACTATAACTTGCAGACAACAATAATGATTGTTGTGAGGTAATAAGTTATAAAACACAACAGACCTAAAAGCATGTCATTGAACTGATTTAATAAAAGTTGTATTTTCTGATTATAAGAGCAATATTCATTGTCAAGAATTTGAAATAGAGGAGAATGTAAAGAAAACAGAGAACTATAATTCCCACTGCACAGAGAAAACCAGTGTTAACATTTTCATGTGTTCCTGTGCTGCCTTTCCTTTACATTCATATGTGAGTATTCATTTGGAAAATTAGGATTATTTTGTATATAAACATTATATTTTATTTTTCACACATTTTATTATGTTTATCATTATATTAAATAATACTGCACAATATACCATCATATGGATGTTTCACATTTACTTAATCATACTGAGTAAATGTTTACCATTTAGGTGTTTTGAATTTTTCGCTGTTATAAATAATTTTACAATGGACATCATTATATGTAAGTCTTTTCCTGAGGTTCTAAGTATTTCTTTCAATTAATTACCAAATTATTTTCCAGTGATGGCACCAATTCACATTTCCACTAGCGATGCACTTGGGTTCCCATCTCACCGTATTGTAGACTGAATTAGAAATGACTGTTTTTTTAATAAATTCTTATTATTTTGAAAAGCAAAATAAATTTTCCCTCTCATTTAAAACAATGTCTTTCTGGTTAGTAATGAAATAAAACATTTTTATTTTGTCAAAATTGTATTTCTTTTGAGATTTTCTGTTCCTGTCCTTTATCTGTTTTCTAGTGATTATTCCTACTGATTTCTATAATCTATTTCTAGAATAAAGCTATAGAAACATTATCATATTTATTGCAGTAATTTCCCAGCTTCCATTTATTTGATTTTACTCATGATGTTTTTGATGTATAGTTATATAAATGAATTTATCAATTCTTAGTCCTTAAGATTTCTCCAATTCCTTTTGATAGCACTTAGATTTCTTTATGCACATGCATGTATGAACAATTTTACATTGCATGCATGAATGGTATTCTAAACGACCTGAAATGTTTTAAATACAGCCATTTTTTTTCTTTTCCCTCCTTCCTCTCTCTCTTTGCTGCTTCCATCCACATCAATTTCCCTTCCCAACCCAAAGGGGAATAAATACCTCACAAAAAACCTACTTACTCCTCCAAAGCATTTTATTTTTAAATAGGAGCACCTGGGTGGCTCAGTTGGTTAAGTATCTGACTCTTGATCTCAGTTCAGGTAATTATCTCAGTGTAAAGAGGTGAAGCCCTACATTGGGCTCTGTCTTGGCTTCTGAGCTGGTTTCCATATTGGGCTCCGTGCTGGCCATGAAGCCTACTGAGAAAGTAAAATAAAATAAAAAATAAAAAAATAAACTTCTATATCACTAGCATTGATAATAGTAAATTGCTATGAATTTGCAAATGAAAAGTCTTAAAAATTTTTTATGGTGATGAAATATACATCACAAAGTTTTAACCATATTTAAGTATAAGGTTTAGTTGCATTAAGTACATTTATGCTGTCATGAAACCATCATCACTATCTGCTTTCAGAACTTTCTTACCTTCCCAAAATGAAACTCCATACATATTAAACATAACTACCCGTTTCCTCCCTCTCCCTGACAACTCTTGTTCTACTTTCNATTCTTAGTCCTTAAGATTTCTCCAATTCCTTTTGATAGCACTTAGATTTCTTTATGCACATGCATGTATGAACAATTTTACATTGCATGCATGAATGGTATTCTAAACGACCTGAAATGTTTTAAATACAGCCATTTTTTTTCTTTTCCCTCCTTCCTCTCTCTCTTTGCTGCTTCCATCCACATCAATTTCCCTTCCCAACCCAAAGGGGAATAAATACCTCACAAAAAACCTACTTACTCCTCCAAAGCATTTTATTTTTAAATAGGAGCACCTGGGTGGCTCAGTTGGTTAAGTATCTGACTCTTGATCTCAGTTCAGGTAATTATCTCAGTGTAAAGAGGTGAAGCCCTACATTGGGCTCTGTCTTGGCTTCTGAGCTGGTTTCCATATTGGGCTCCGTGCTGGCCATGAAGCCTACTGAGAAAGTAAAATAAAATAAAAAATAAAAAAATAAACTTCTATATCACTAGCATTGATAATAGTAAATTGCTATGAATTTGCAAATGAAAAGTCTTAAAAATTTTTTATGGTGATGAAATATACATCACAAAGTTTTAACCATATTTAAGTATAAGGTTTAGTTGCATTAAGTACATTTATGCTGTCATGAAACCATCATCACTATCTGCTTTCAGAACTTTCTTACCTTCCCAAAATGAAACTCCATACATATTAAACATAACTACCCATTTCCTCCCTCTCCCTGACAACTCTTGTTCTACTTTGTCTCTATAAATTTGACTACGTTAATTCATGTAAGGGTAATTCATGTAAGGGGAATCATACAATATTTGTCCTTTTGTGTCTAGTTTATTTCACTTAGTATAACATCTTCAAGGTTCATCCAGGTTTTAACATGTGTCAGAATTTCATTCCTTTTTAAGTTGAATAATATTTCATTGTACGTATATACCACATTTTGTTCATCCTTTCATTCATCGATGGACATTTGGGGTGTTTCCAGCTTTGGCTATTGTGAATAATGCTGCTTTGAACACAAGTGTATAAAAATAGTCTTTTCAACATCACTGTTAATATGTATACAGTCCCTAAAATTGTTTGGGAACACTGATACCAATTGCTGACATTGAAATTATGAGTCAGCTTTCCCTAACCTGTATAGAGAAGTTTTTTGCACTAAATATTCCTCTTAAGACCTCAAAGACCATCTTTGTACATATAATCGGATATTTTTCTTCAAAATATAGTGGAAAATGTGAAAACAGTAGCTATGTAAGTAATAGCTTCAGGAGATTGATACTAACTCAGAATTAGGCATGTGTCAAATCCACATAACATGTGAAAGCATTATAGAATATATTCCTCGCCCTTATGAATCAGTTAGATTGGCAGTCAAGTTGGACATACTATAAATGAGTACCTCATTTCTCCACATTTTTTTTCTCAACAGGGAATTCAGGAATGGGTGAAGAAAATCATACCATGAAAAGTGAGTTTGTCCTCACAGGATTTACAGATCACCCAGAGTTGAAGATGCTTCTTTTTTTGGTGTTCCTTGTCATCTATCTAATCACCATGGTGGGGAACCTTGGCCTGGTGATACTGATTTCTAAAGAGCATCATCTTCACACGCCAATGTACATCTTTCTGGGCAACCTCGCTCTTGTGGATTCTTGCTGTGCCTGTGCCGTTACTCCTAAAATGTTAGGGAACTTCTTTTCTGAGAACAGAATGGTTTCCCTCTATGAATGCATGGCACAATTTTATTTTCTTTGCACTGTTGAAACTGCAGACTGCTTTCTTCTGGCAGCAATGGCCTATGACCGCTATGTGGCCATATGCAGTCCACTACAGTACCACACCATGATGTCAAAAAGACTCTGCATTCAGATGACCACAAGAGCCTTCATAGCTGGAAATCTGCATTCCATGATTCATGTAGGGCTTCTATTTAGGTTAGCTTTCTGTGGATCTAATCACATCAACCACTTTTACTGTGATATTCTTCCTTTGTACAGACTCTCCTGTGTTGACCCTTACATCAATGAACTGGTGCTATTCGTCTTTTCAGGCTCAATTCAAGTCTTCACCATAGGCAGTGTCTTAATATCTTACCTGTACATTCTCTTTACTATTTTCAAAATGAAATCCAAAGAAGGAAGGACCAAAGCCTTTTCTACCTGTGCATCCCACTTTTTGTCTGTTTCATTATTGTATGGATCTCTTTTTTTCATGTATATTAGACCAAATTTGCTCGAAGAAGAGGATAAAGATATACCAGCTGCTATTCTGTTTACAATAGTAGTTCCCTTACTAAATCCTTTTATTTATAGCTTGAGGAATAAGGAAGTAATAACTGCCCTGAGAAAAATTCTGAAGAAAAAAAAATCTCATGAAAATTGGAAACAAATGACATCTACTGTAGCCTAGTGATTTAAATGCGGGAAACTCTTCCAAGTGAAATTACAGAGAGAAAAGGCCCAAATTATATGTAAAATACTAAAATATGTGATAATACAACCAATTTAGGAAGCAATACATATGGGAGAAAGTACACAGGAAAGAATAAACTGTGCTAAATCTTAATTCAAAATAACAAAAATCAAAACCAAATTTTAAATACATTCAGGAAACAATTTAGCATATTGACAAGCTCATGGACTATGTCAGTGTCAAGGACTGGGATTAACATCACCCAAAAAGAAAACAACAAAACTAGCACTTATACATATAAAGCAAAATTCTATTAAACATTTACAACCAGTCCCCTTTAACTGGAGCATGAGCACTTCAGTTAGGCTAAACGACTAAGGGCATGAGAACCTTTGACCAATGAAATCACTCAGCCATGAGAGACAAAGTTGAAGCAAGCAAATTTTGAGGAAGCAGTTTTAATAGCATTTTGGGCAACACTATAGTTAGGATAGAGGTGTGAGGAAATGAAGGTGTCAAGTAAAAGTGAGTATTATATTTTTAAGTTCCCTTGGAGTTAAATAATTAAACACAGAATGTCGATTTCAAGAGTAGTTATCTTTAAGGGTGCCTGGGTGGCTCAGTTGGTTAAGTGTCTGACTCATGATTTCAGCTCAGGTCATGATCTCATGGTTCATGAGTTTGAGCCCCTCATCGGGCTTTGCACTGGCAGTACAGAACCTGATTGGGATATTTTTCTCTCTCTAACTTTCTGATTATCTCTTGGTTCCTCTATCAGTTTTGATTTCTTCATTCACATCTAGTCCCCAGGCTAGACATGATTTCCGCTGAAGCATCTACTTTTTAACTCCACGAGGCTCCTGTCATGTCCGTCAGCTCAGTCAGTGTCTCTTGCTCTCTCACTCTGCTAATCTCTGAGTAAATTCTCTTGACCTCCTCTCTAGGATATCTAAGAAGATGGAAAAACTGGGTTATGGATAATTGATATACCCTAGCACCTAACTGAAGGAAAGGCCCACAAGAAGACTGCAGGGCACCATTTTTGTACTTCTGATGACATGTAGTATAGGTTCAATGCATGATTTTTAAAGCTTTCATAGGTCCTCCTGGAAGGTTCCTTTTGCCATAGAGCTCCAAACTTCAGTAGGCATTTGATTGTCTCCCCATCTCATTCCTAGAACACCCACTGGGAATAGAAGTCACAGAATCCCATCTCTTCAAACACTTACTATTTCTCTCTGACTTTCCTTTCATCCCCTAATTCACTACATCCTTATTTCTAGGGTGATACGTAGCACTTACCTTATTAGAAATGCTTCCCAAAGGTACTTTTTATTAAATAAATTTAGACTTTGGTCCTTAAAAGTAAGGCTTTCTCAATCCATTCTTCCTGTTTGAATTTTCAAAGGTATGTTTAGGGGAAAAAAGCATGTGAAGTTGACATTGTTGTGCTCTAATCTTTCCTTAAGCAATAAATCTGAACTACAAAGGCTACTGTCTAAAATGTCAGAAATGATCACTGAGCAAAATAGAATCACAGACTGTTTTCATCTAAGTACTGCTGATTATAGGAAGAAAAGTCTCATAATATTAAGCCTTTTAAAATCTTGACCAATATTCCTGAGTAACCGAAGAAAAGAGATTCTGTTAAGACTTTACTTTGAAAAACAAAACTAAAACTATGGAGATAAATATTTACATGTACTAATTTTACAAAGAATGAATCAAGCGTCATGTGTTTTCCCTGGCATTATTTTCCAGAAGAAAAAAACATGATAACTAGGTACAACTTTTACTTCACTTTTGAATTCAAGGGCTAACAGTAGTAAATACTAATAATGGAGCAATTTTGTAAAATGTCCAAAAGACACCACCAATTTCCCCAAGGATCCCTCCTAATTCTTATTGCACAAACTCTTATCCATTGCATTTGTTTTTATTGTCCTGACTACCCCAGGCCCTATTTGTCGATGGGACTTTGTATTTCCTTCACACAGATCTCCAAGAGCACATTCATAAACTTCATGAAGTCTATTGCCTCCTTCTCAAGGTCATTTCATATTGGATTTGAATAATGTTTACTATATCAGAATATCAGCAAGTAATATGTTGGCACGATGGATAAAGACAGTGGTGTTAAGCAGGGACAAATGTATACAGGGAAATTAATTCTATGAGTGATTTGTTCATTCAGGAATATTGTGTGTGCTGACAATTCGTCCTTCCTTGAGAAAGCACTGTCACCTCAGAGACTTACAAACTAATACTGTGATAGCAAGAACTTCTGTGTTGGCTCATCAGTGAATATTGAGGTGTGGCCTCATTATGTACACAGAGATTAACATTTGAGCTGATTTGTAGACATTTTTAATGCTTGCAACACTTTATTTTTTACATTTTAATTATTGGGGTTTTACCCCTAATATGCCATTTTCTGTTACCAGGCTGACTTCAACTATCTGAGGATCCAGAGTTTGGTGAAATGGAAAATATTTGTTCTATGCATACACCTCACTGGATGTCATTTTCTTGCCCTTTACACACCATTCCTTTTTAGGATGATTAGTGCTCATTTTCTACCCATTTCCAGCCCAGAAAAATTACCCTGACATTGACAATGCTTGCTGCCTTGGTGCAGGTCTGCTTTATCAGTGAACCAATTTCACCACATGATTTTTTTAAAAAAATTTTAACATTTGTCTATTTTTGAGAGACAGAAAGAGACAGAGCACGAGTGCGGAAGGGACAGAGAGAGAGGGAGACACAGAATCTGAAACAGGTGCTGACAGCTCAGAACCTGACCCGGGGCTTGGAACCATGATCCACAAGATAATAACCTGAGCCGAAGTCAGATGCTTAACTGACTGAGCCACCCAGGTGCCCCTCACCACATGATTTTAAATATTGGCTCATAAGTGATGTTGATAAGATATCAGAGAAGCAGAAAGTAGTATCTATAGCCATTCAACTCCAGAAATCATACTTACTGTTAAAATTTAAATTCAGTTTAATATCATAACTTTCAGGTTATATTTATAATCTATCAAAATGGGACTATATTTGGGCTGTGTGCAGGGAGGAAAAGAAACCCATGTTTTAGTAGATAACTGTTCCTACATCAGAGCAAATAAAATACTCCTTGCACACTTGGATGTGCCTGTGTCTTGTTTGTCTTTCAGAAAATTGAAACTAATATAATGATTATTTATATTAATTTGAAGTTTTCATTAACTTGTCTATCAAAACAGAATTTTAACTAAATGAAGACATGATTTTTCTATTTAGTTTTCATGAAGAACCTGCCAGTGAATTGGGTTCTTCTATTCTTTGAAAAAATATTTATTAAGATGTCTGTAGCACCAGCACTGGGTACATGAGGTAGGAAAGGAAGTATACTTTGATGCAAAACAATATAATATGCAATATAGCATAGGAACTATATTTATTCAAAACTATTTTATGTATACACTTAATAGATCTAGTCATATCTTAGTGCCATCTTCCATAGCTCATAAGTCATAACTAAAAGAAGTTATGTNTTTTGTGCTCAAAAAAAAAAAAAGAAGTTATGTTTCATTACAAACATTTACACTGTACTGATATCACCAAAAATGTACTAATTCTGTATGGATCTTGTATTTGATGGAAAAACAACATTCAAAACTTCAGAAAACTTAATTAAAAAATTTTTTTGGTTTTATTTAATTTTGAGACAGAGAGAGACAGAGCATGTGTGGGGGAGGGGCAGAGAGAGAGGGAGACACAGAATCCGAAACAGGATCTAGGATCTGAGCTGTCAGCACAGAACCCGATGCAGGGCTCGAACCCACGAACCATGAGATCATGACCTGCGCTGAAGTAGGACACTTAACTGACTGAGCCACCCAGGTGCCCCTGGAAAACTTACTTTTAAAGATAACTTTTAAAAATATATGTAACAATTTTCTTTATGATTCTATAATGACCAAGACAAGATTTTTAAAAATATTTCTTAGGGAAATACTTCCCAATTAACAATTCAAGCTCTTAAAAACCAAACATGTCCCATGGACATTAAAAAGGTGATAAAGAAACATTATGAACAACTCTATGCCCACAAATTTGATGAAATGGACCAATACCATGAAATACACAGTCTGCCAAAACTCATACAAAAAGAAATAATCTGTATCTTGCAAGCAGAAATTTTATTTTTCATGGTCCAGCTCATCAATTCTTTTATGGATCATGCCATTAGCGTTGTATCTAAAAAGTCATTGCCAATTCCAAAGGTATCTAGATTTTCTTCTATGTTTGTTTAGAAATATAAAAGTAGTCCAGAAAGGAAGTTAAAATAGTTGAAGTGATTAAGGATTGGGGAAAGCAGAAATTGCAGTGAGGGTATTTTTCATTTTAAGTAATGTAAAATGATATGATATTCAAGTTCTGCATATAAATTGTTTTGATAAAAATAAAATATAAATTTTAAAACATTGGTAACAATTAAGTTTGAACATTTTACTCCTTTCCACTTCCAATGTTTATGGTAAAAAGCTAAGTTAGCTTTTTTGAGGAAGGATACATTAGTTTCAAACATTTGACATTCCAAGCTACTTTTGGCTTCTGTGTCCATCAAAAAATAACAGCAACTCCTTGAGAAAAGTATTCTATTACAAGAAGAGGCAAGAGAATATGCATCATATTTGCCAAGGCATCATATTTGCACCTAAAGAAAAGATACATATAGAGAATGAAAGAATTTTTGGTAAAAAGTGATGAGACTTTAAAAAAGATGAGACTTCCAGTATCTAAAAAGGGCAAGACTTTATGATGTTCATCCTGAAAAATGCTAGAGCTGGCCCTATCAGAATACAGACAGGGCCTGATCAAGCCACAGGTCCTACAAAATATTGCAATCGCAAGATACATTGGGCCCCTGTGGGAAGAAAACTTTACTACCTCACTATGACTCATGCTCCAGTTAGTTATTGCTATACAGCCCCAAAACTCAGTGACCTAACACAATTATAATCTCTATATTATTATCTCTTGTGGTTGGGGGGTTGACTGTGCTCATCTAGGAAAGTTCTCACTCAATATTATCACATAGTTGCAGTCAGATGATGGCTGGGACTGGAGCCATCCTAAAGGCTTTTCCGTTTGTATGACTGGTCATGTGCTGGCTGCTACGTGGGATCTCATTCAACATGTGATACCTCCTCGTGACCTGGTGTTATGGGTTGAATTGTGCCCCTTAAAAAGATATGTTGATATCCTAACTCCCAGTACCTCAGAATGTGACCTTATTTAGAAATGAGATCTTTAATGAGGTAATCAAACTAAAAGGAGGTCATTTGGGTGGACCCTAATCCCATATGACAGGTGTCTTGTATAAAAGGAGGAATTTGGACACAGAGACAGATACGCAGAAGAAAGACAATGTAGAGAGACACAGGGAGAATGTCATGTGAAGACACAGATTGGAGTGATACAGATGCGAGTCCAAAAAAATGTCCCAAAATGCCAGCAAACCCCCAGAAGCAAAGAGGCAGGGAATAATTCTTCTGTACAAGTTTCGGAGGGAGCATGGCCCTGCGTACACCTTGAGTTCAAACTTCTAACTTCCAGATCTGTGAGATGATAAATTACTGTTGTTTCTAAGCTGCCTGCTGCCCCTTTGTGATACTTTGTTACGGGAGTCCCAGGAAACATACACTGGGTCTACTGGGTTCCAAGAATGAGTGTACCGAGAGAACCAGGCATGACACTCTGAAGGCCCCGTTCTGGACATCCCATAACACCACTTCTGCTATCCTTCATCACTGAGACAGTCACTGAGACAGCCACAACCGTCATCACTGCTTTACTCATATTCAGGGGAGGGGAGACACCCTGATGGGAAAAGAATCAGCATCACACTGCAAGAAGGGCCTGAGGAATGAGATATAGTATGTTGGCCATCACAACTTACACAAATTTTAAGAGTTGAGGAAGATAATGGGACAGGGGTGAGGATACATCAAGGGCTGAGTTTAGAGATAGAATGCTAAGGACTACGTGACTCACTTGTTCTTTGTAAAATTTGCTTCCCCCTGAATGAAGGGAAGATGGCTGTTTTGGAACAAAAAGTAAAGAGGTGAACTCTGGGTTTGACTCCTCGGTTTCTGGGCTCCTCAGATGTTCATTCCCTTACTCCTATCCCCCCAATAAGCCAGAATACTGAGAGAGGTATAATTATCATCCCCATGTGATTGGCAAGAAAATAAAGCCCAGTATGATTCAGTCACTTGATCAATATCCCACACTAATATTTGTTATCTGAACTCCAGGCTAACTGAAAATCAAACCCTCTATTGTCACATAGGAAATCAAAAAAGACCCTCCGGGGGTGCATAGACTTGTTTAGCGTAGCCCACGCAGTACAGAACAGTAGAGTACTTTTTTTAGAAATTAATTTCCAAGATTTAAAAATTGGGAGAACATTTATAAAAGCAAATTTTAACTTTTCTTGAAAAGTTGAGAGATCTGACAACAATTAGTTCTTTTCATGTCACCTACCTGCCCCTTTGAACCTTCAAATGTTTAATTTTGCATTACAAAATACTGCCTCTCCTCATACGTAATTATTCCAATACTTATTACAGTAAAATCATTTGCTAACTTGCTGTTCTAAACTATAAGATATGCTGTTTGAACAATTCCTCACTGTGTCAGCTCACTTTTATAGTAATAACATTAAAAAGAGGAGAAATAACCTAAAAGGCTCAGAACGGATAATTTACTAATTCACTGATTAATTAATGTATAATCAGATATATAGTAGGCTGTATAAAAAGCAAATAAATAACTAATGGTAAATAAATAAGCTAAATAAGTTTAATTTTTTTTAATATTTAGTAATTTTTGAGAGAGAGAGAGAGTGCACAAGCAAGGTGGGGAAGAGACAGGGAGACATAGAATCTGAAGCAGGCTCCAGGCTCTGAGCTGTCAGCATAACTGACGGGAACCGTGAGATCATGACCTGAGCCTAAGTCAGATGCTCAGCCAACTGAGCCACCCAGGGGCACCTAAGGTTAATTTTATTTTTATTTTTTTAATTTTTAATTTTTGNAAAGTTTGACTTCCTCTTTGCCAATTCTGATGCCTTTGATTTCCCTAGGGTTACTTTTTAAAAGGAAAATCTTACACAGTAGACAGTTGACTGTTGATCTATACATTCGTTTAAAAAAATTATTTCAGTTTTATTGGGCAGGAGGTACAGGTATGAACTTGATAGAAATATGGTCAAACAAAAGTTGGTATAATTCAGTTTAAGCAAATGTATGTTTTCCTTTTATTCACTATGGACTTATTATTTCACTTAGTCTAAATTCTCTGCAATTCTTTGCCTTATGCTTGTATATTTGTCTTGTTGGTGAATCAATATCAATCCCAGGAAACAGGCCCAACAAAACTAGTTAGTCCCGTTTAATGTGTTCACAAGGCAATTCTCTCTCGTAAGGCAACAAAAGCCAAATGTTGATGTGGGAAAGAGTGCGTTATCAAATTGGTATGCTAATTTTGGAGAAATGAATCATTATATACTGATATCACTTACAGATCTATTTTCTTCAATATTTTAGAAGATAAGGATAAAAGAACACATATAAAATAAAGGAAAACTGACTGAGATGAAAATTCAAGTCTTTCTATTAAGACAAAAAGAAAAAACTACTGCGAATTTTTTTTAATGCAGAAATATTCATCTTTGTTGAACTAATTTGTCATGAAAGCAAAGAGGGAACATAAGGAAAGAACCATCTTTGGGCTATGACATGGATAAGCAGGTTAGACAGAGAATAGGCTTACCGGTATATCCTCCTAAAGGAGGTCTGTGGGACATGCATTTAGCACATTTGCCTTCCATCTGAACATAGACTAAAAGAATTACTTGAGGTTACCACAACTGGGGACTACGGGACAGGGAAAATTGATTTATTCACCCCTGGAAGACAGCTATATACAGACCAGCTCTGTGAGCATCAAAGTAATTTGAGAGACTCCAAGCTATTCTCCTAATCAAAATATCTCTCTATCTCTACAGCAGTGACATGGGGCACCTTTAGAATATTAAGATGAACATGGTGAATACATTATATTTTTCTTGCCAAATGAGCAAGCAATAGCACGATTAATGAATAAGGGGTATTCTTCATGGACTCAAATATAAAATATGTTATGTTTCTGCATTAAAGGAAACGATTTGCACTGTGTTTTTAGCGGCAGCCCATGCTCCGCACGATTTCCAAAAGGGCAGGCGTGCAGTCTGCAGTCCCAGGGCCTCTCACCTTCCTGGCACCGACTGAGACCCTCAAACACTGTATTAAGAAAGAAAGAGAGGCAAGCAGGAAAGGAGAAAGACAGGAAACAAAAAATTAAGAATAAGGTCTTGGAAGTCCAGAGGTTAAAGCGGAAATAACTTACCTGGAAGGTGTGACTCATTATCCCAACAGCACAAATCAATTCAATACATGTTTTGACAGCGATTCAGAAGGAAACAGCCCAGAGGAATGAGGAACAAATCTGGGAATGAGGCATCATTATTCTCACACACCAAAAGCCAGATAACACCCCAAATATGGGATTCCTGGAAGGCCAGGGGCAGTCTGAGAATACCAGGCTGGACAGGAAGAAGCAGAACTAAAAGTGGAAGGGACAGGGGCCCTGAAACAAATTATCTTTCCAGTTTTATGTTGTCTGCACTGGAAATGTGACTCTTTAAAGAACACACCACAAAACAAAAACAAAAACAAGAACAAAAACAAAACAAAACAAAAAATACACATCACCTGAGCACTCTCATGGTCTTATATTGTCACAGGAAACAAATGTAATGCTGAAATTTATTATGAAAATTTATTGTGACAAGGATTCTGCAGAAGCAAGCTGTGACCACCATAGAGGTGAAATCTTTGGCATAATTTCCCCTGAGGCTTGTCCTCCTTTCTACTGCTCTCCAGTGTCCTCTTCAGCCTTCCTGTACAGTGCATCAACTTTCAACTTGCCATCCCCAGGAAAGCAGGCACTGAGCTCCTGTTAGTGTAGGAAATGATACAGTGCTACGCACAGTCAGAAGAATTACATGGGCACAATCCCTGCTCCTTAGAAATGTTTCTAATGCAGGCTATTAGGAAGGAAAGAAAGGGTGTCTCAATTAGTTAAGTGTCCGACTTCAGCTCAGGTCATGATCTCACAGTTTGTGGGTTTGAGCCCACATCAGGCTCTCTACTATCAGCACAGAGCCTGCCTTGGATCCTCGGTCTCCTCTCTGTCCCTTCCCCACTTGTGCTATCTCTTTCTCTCTTATCAAAAATAGATAAACATTAAAAAAATTTTAAAGAAAGAAAATGGTACAGGATATTTACAATATATTCAGTATAACTGACCACCATAGAACATCATTCGTCACAGTGCTTCCCCTCTTTCATTTTTTTCTTCTATTTAACCAAATTTATAATTAAATATGTAGCCCCTGCTTAGAGGAAAATTTTGATTTTTGAAATAGAGGATGTATGGGGCGCCTGGGTGGCTCAGTCGGTTAAGTGAGACTGCAAGACCATGACCTGAGATGAACAACTGAGCCACTCAGGTGCCCCCATTTTGAGTTTATTATTGTATATGGTATAAGAAAGTGGCCCAGTTTTATTCTTTTGCATGTAGCTGTCCAGTTTTCCCAGCACCCTTTGTTGAAGAGACTTTTTCCCATTGCATATTCTTGCCTCCTTTGCCAAAGATTTACTAACCTTATAAGTATGGATTTATTTCTGGGATCTCTATTCTGTTTCATAAATCTATGTGTCTATTTGTGTGCCAGACCCATACTGTCTGATTACAACTTTGTAGTATATCTTGTAATCTGGGATTGTGATACCTCTAGTCTTGTTCTTTTTCAAGATTGCTTTTGCTCTTTACAGTCTTCTGTGGTTCCATACAAATTTTAGGATTATTCTAGTTCTGTGAAAAATGCTATTCATATTTTGATAGGGATTGCACTAATTCTATAGATTGGGATGTATGGATATTTCAATAATATTTGTTCTTCTAATCCATGAGCATGGAATATCTTTACATTTGTTTGTGTCATCTTCAGTTTCTTTGATCAATATTTTATTAGTTCTGAATTTCTATCTTCTAACCAAATCAATAAAAACTTTAAACATTTTCTACTACAATATCTTTATATGAAATGTGCAAAAAATTACAAAAGGTTAATTTTTAAGTTAAATTGTCCATTCCATCACAATTGAAAAAGAACCGTACCCACATCTTCTTTTAGCTAAGGCTGGGGGAGCTCTATCTATAAATCTCAAAGTTACCTTGCAGGACCTGTTACAGAGCTTTCCCTCCAACGTATTAAACTTGAGTTTTTGTCTATCACTTCTAACTATTTTCTAGATAATGTAATTTCAAGCATTTTTTTTTTACAATCAGGCTTTCTAATAATTTCCAGGATTATCACTCAGAAACCTCTCTTTTTTTGAGCAACTACTCTTTGCAAGGCAATGTGGAAGATTTTGGGAGATATAAAGATTAAATAGGCAACAAATTCTAGTAGAGAAGATGAATGTGTATTAATCAGTGTTAGGCAAGGTAGAAAGTGACCAAAGTCACAAGAAAGAGGTTATTCAGTGTGCTATAGGTAGTTCAAAAGAATAAGATATTCTAGAGGAGCTTTAAATTATTCTACCTGGTGATGAATTTTGATGATTAGGATTTGATATGTGTAGAATAGTATTCCAGAAATAAAGACAGTATAAGAAGAAGCATGGACCTAAGAAAATGCAAACTGGAACAAGCAATAGTGAGTTTGACTGAAGCTAAAGGAGGGGAACAGAAAATATTGGAAAGATAGAACAAGCTAATGTTAGAACTTGGATGCGAAACTAAATCTAGACTATTCTAGATTGTTTCTATAAGCAATGGAGTCATTTCAAGTTTTTGAATAAAAGGTGATATGATCAAACCTATGCTTTTTGCAAATTAGGCTGGCAGGTTGTGTAAAATGGATTATAAGAAAGAGCAGCAGCAGGGAGACCAGCAGAGAGGCTACTGTCATCCAGTAGCCTGAACCAGGGTAGGACAGGAAGTTATTAGTGAGACAAACATTATGGTAGTAGAATCAAAAAGCCTTGGTAACTGACAGGATCTATGAGGCTATGAAATAAGAGGAGTTGAAGATGATGTCACCACTGAATGTCTAGATGATAAAAGAAACATAAAATCGGAACTGGAAAAATTATGAGAAGAAAGATGAGTTTAAATCTGGGCATACCAATTTTTAGGCATCATGAAAATACTCAAGTGGAGATTATTTGTTTGTTTCTGTTTTCATTTTTTTTAATGTTTTATTTATTCTTGAGAGAGAGAGAGAGAGACAGAGCATGAGTGAGGGGAGGGGGCAGAGTGAGAGAGGGACACAGAATCCCTCAAGAGCCTTTCTCAAGCAGTAAAAAGGACGAGCTGGGATTTTAAGTAGATCTGTCTAAATCCAGAAAAGTTCTGTAGATGTGATCATCTTTATTTAAATAATTTTTTTTAGTTTCTTCCCAATGTTTATTTATTTTTGAGAGAGAGAGCATGAGCCAGGGAGGGGAAGAGAGTGAGGGAGACACAGATCTGAAACAGGCTCCAGCTCTTCCACGCATGGCTCAAACCCATGAACTGTGAGATCATGACCTGAGCCAAAGTCGATCAGCCAGACTGAGCCACCCAGGTGCTCCTGTTGATGGGAAAGTCTTGAAGTAACTAGCGGTAACTAGACGGTAGCTCTGCTTGTTCACCTAGAATGGTGTCTAGTACATGGAGGAAATCCGTACCTCCCTTCCCTGGAGGAGGGGAGGGGGGGAAGGCCACAGTACCCTCCATCAGAGACCCAGGTCTCTTCTTCCCTTTTCTCCTCCAGTCGTCTTCTTCAAGCACAGAGGAAGTAGGAGCATTATCTAGGGTGACAGTTGCAGAGTTAGGATCATAAAATTGGTTCTACTGCCTCTAAATAAGTGCTGGAAGGGGCTTATAACCCCAAGTGTTTGAAATCTATCTAGAATTTCTCTGGTTAATTTCTTATCTTACATGTCCTTAAATGCTCCCTCAAGTCCTGGGCAACAAGTGCCACTCTGCAACTTATTATAAGTACTTGTGAATAATACCCAGAGGTTGAACTTAAGGTGAGTGTTCCTGAAATCCGTTGCCATGCTTAGCACTTAAAATGAACCATCCAAATCAAATTGCATTTCAGGTGGTAGTAGTTGATTTTAGGAGCCTGAGAATAAGCCACAGAAATCCAAGTTCTTCCTGTTCCGTCAATGGATATGGATCCAATTTCAACAAGATAAGGAAAGATTTTTGATGCACCTAATCTTAAATCACCAACCGATGTTTAGCAAAATCATTGAAAAAACAGATCTCACATTAGTGTGGTCTCATTTGAGACAAAGCATAAAAATAGACGCTTTAAAAAGTCTTCCACTTTGATATGCAAGACTGGTTTAAAAGCCCATGTAGTGAATGAAGCTCTGTTTTGAAATGAACCTGAAACTGGAAACTAGACTGTCTCCATCAATGTAGTCCCAGCCCCAGCCCCAGCCCTAATCGGCACTGGACCACAGTCACAGGACAAGACACAGCAGCTGTAACTGCTGTTACAAGAACCTATCAAGGCACATACTATTTTATCCTCATTTTATATGTCCATTCTCAAGCACTTCAGGCATGTGTAGAGGTTAATGTCAATCACTCATGTCTCTGTCCTGGGTGATTTTTTTTCCCCTAAGGTCTATTTATTTTGAGAGAGCGAGCATGAGTGGGGTAGGGGGAGAGAGAATCCCAAGCAGGCTCCATGCTGTCAGTGCAGAGCCTGATGTGGGGCTTGATCTCACCGACCCATGAGATCATGACTGATCTGAAATCAAGAGTCAGATGCTTAACCAACTGACCCACCCAGGTGCCCCTGTTCTGTGTGATTCCAACCAATAGGGTAGGAATACAGTGAATTGATAACCAGACAGGGATCAAAGTATTCCCTTTATTTATGGAGGCCTAATCACTCCAAAGTACAGGGTCCCTGGAAGTACTGGATTAAAGAAAGTAATCTGGAAGGGAAGGCAAAACAAACAAGGCTTCCTAATACCTCCTGCCAAATCTGAACCTTAGCATGAGGCATGGGAGTGGATTCGGTTTGCAGGCACACTCTTCATACACATCTCCAACCAGCAGTGGTGTGATGGACTGGGACCTGTCTCAAAGAGCCAGTGATCAGCAGAAGAGAGTACTAGGAAGCACAGGAAAGAAATGGCTTCTAGAAAGCAGGCACTGTTCCAGGTCTGTTTACTTAACAGAGCCTACTGTCTCTCACAATCTGTCTAGGAGAGAAAGAATCCTATTTCTTGCTTTTGTTTATTTATTTTTTTTAAGTTTACTTATTTATTTTGAGGGAGAGAGAGAGAGTGTGTGCACACAAGCAGAGGAGGAGCAGAGAGAGGGAGGGAGAGCATCCCAAGCAAGCTCCACACTGCCAGCACGGAGCCCAATGCAAGGAGTCCAATTCATGAACCATAAGGTGACCTGAGCTGAAATCAAGAGTGGTTCTCAAGCGACTGAACCACCCAGGTTCTTGCTTTTAAATGTAGTTTCAAATATAGTTTTCAAACATAGTTACCCACTGGAATCACTTTGAAAGATTAAAAAAAACACACACACACAGTGCCCTGGCCACACCCCAGACCAAATAAATCAGAAAATCTCTAGCACAAATATTTTTTGCCCCATGTGCGGCCTAGGCTGAGAACCACTGCTTTCTAGGCTTGGTAACCTCATCCCCGCTTCATATAGCCGGTCACAACTAGCATGTTTCGAGGGGCTATTTTATGTGCAGCAATTTACATAATCCTCACTGCAACTCTATAAGGCAGGTATGAAAATCCTAACATTTCACAGACAGGGAAAGTAGAGCTTGGAAAGGCTAAGGGGCAGACCTGGAATTACAAATTTAGTATTCTGTCTTATAAGCTAGATCCTTAACCATCACACATTATGCTTTTCTGTGGATGCCATAATCCTAGCAATATCTCCAATCATAATATATCCCTTGTTTTTTAGGGGGGAGCAAAAATGGTTAGAGAAACTGGAAGACTTCATTCCAATATTCTCTCATGAAAGAAAAACATAAAACTCCTTCCATGGAATTTGAGGACGAAGAGTGTTTCCAACAGCTAACTTTTGTAGAGATTTGGAGAATGTGTGGTACGGAGTATTAATAAATCAGTCGGAGATAGTTAAAACTGTCGAGCAGCTAAAGTCAAAGAGCATCACATTTTAAACAGAATCAGCTTAATAGTTTGAACAGGCATCCTTGGTATCTTGACACTGAGGAAAAAACTAGATAGCACATCCATGAAGATGAGCCAGCCTATGGAAAGTGAAGGAAGGGGCCTTGGGAGGTTATGGGAACAAGAGAGTCTAAGTTGCTTGTAAACACAACAACCACAACACAAGCTGCATAGAGGGAAACAAGAACAGAAGGCTGGGAGACAGGGAGGGCCAGAAAGGCTGCAAGAGAGCTGAGGTCAAGTTCACACCCGGAGACACTGAGTCAGAAGATAAAAGGTGATGCATTACCCAACAACCCAGGTGTTTTTAAAAAGGTGAAGACAAACAGAAAGAGAATAATCTTTTCCTCCATATTTCATATTTTTAAAACTCTGCCAAGGTATAAAGTAATATAAATCAGATGTCACTTTATGTAAATTTGCTTAAAGTGTGGAAATGTTAATATGTCCAATAATGTATTAACTTTGCTCATAGAATTTTTAGCACTGAAGAGCATTTAAATGACTCGTGAGGCAATTTCCTCTTTAGAGCAAATAATCTATTCTTTTTGCAATTTAAAGTTCTCATATGAATTTGCAGGACACTGGCATTATCACAATTTGATCCAAGGGAAAATGTATCTTGTTACAATTGTATGTGGGAACACCTGATGAGCAACAGAAAAAGAAGTCCTATGCACAGACTCATTTCCTTGTTTTATTCCTCTCTTTTCGAAGTATGATTCATGATTCCCTTATGAGTAGAGAGCGCTGAAAGGACAGGACCCCGCCCAGGTCTGCCAGCACAGAGCTCCATCAAGCTTGTGAAATTACAACTTGCATCTTCAGAGCTGCGCCCATGTAGTAGCCAGGAAATCTCGGGAAGTATTTTAACTGGCAAAATCAGGTTAATTCAACAGATTGTTTTCATTTCTGGTGAAAGTTTACATGAGGCTTGCTTCTTAAAATGCCCTCACACTATCTTCTTACAGTCAACTGAAGATATCTGGATCTATATTATAAACTTTAATAGTGCTAGTCTGCAGTTTGCTGACGTTTCTGGAACGGGTAAACTAAATTGATCTATCCTATAGCCATCTCATTCTTCTCACTGGTATGACTAAATCAGTTCACCTTTAAGTGACTTATCAACTTTGTTCCCTCCCCTCAACACACACACAGAAACACATACACAGAAACACTTTAAGCAGGTAAAGCATAACACATTACTATTTAAAAAAAAATTTTTTTTAATGCTTGTTTATTTTCGAGACAGAGCATGAGCATGGGGGTGGGGCAAAAAGAGAGAGGGAGACCCAGAATTTGAAGCAGGATCCAGGCTCTGAGCTGTCAGCACAAAGCCCAACATGGGATTCAAACTCATGAACCACGAGACCATGACCTGAACCGAAGTCAGATGCTTAAGCAACTGAGCCACCCAGGCTCCCCAAACACATTACTATTATATTAAGTTATTGAGACCCTAGAGTATTATGACATAGATAGTAGACACACAGTGTTAACTGAACAAATAAATTCTTCTAGGATTATTCTGCCCTTTTTGTTTCAACTTTTACTGATTTTATGGCTATACCTTAAAATTTTTTGAAATTAATCTTTTGACAGAAAAGGATGTAAAAGATACTCACATCATTTAATGAGATTAGGAACCATAAAATTAAGATTTTAAAACACGTTTCTTTAGGGGCACCTGAGTGGCTCAGTCAGTTAAATGTCCAACTTCTACTCAGGTGATGATCTCACAGTTCTTGAGTTTGAGCCCTGCGTCGGGCTCTGTGCTGACAGCTCAGAGCTTGGAGCCTGCTTCGGATTCTGTGTCCCCATCTCTCTCTCTGCCCCTTCCCCACTCACACACTCTCTCTCTCTCTCAAAAATAAACATTAAAAAAAATTCAAACATGTTTCTTAAATTACCATGAAACTCATGTTCTGAAAAAACCTGAAAATTAAATTTTTACTTTGGGGGTTGTTTTCGAAGATTAGGTGAAAAGAGGTTAGTGAAACTTTGCTTGCCACTGATTTTGTCATTAGTTTTAATCAAAAAATGGTCAAATATCAGCAATTTCATATGGCTCTACCTGATTAGAACAAGAGACAGCTGAAAAACTAATTTTCACAACAAATGAAACAACACAGCCGTTTATGTTCCAAAGAAAAACATGACCTCAAGTATTCTGAAATGTGCTTAAAATACCAACTACGACACATATTCAACACCAGAGCTTCTGGTGCTGGCTTTCCATACTCACAGAGGCTTCCAGTGAGCCTGTAGCTCACAAGTCCAATTCTGACGGTGTTTTCACAGTGCATGTGAGAGACTGGTGTTGGACTGACAATCAGAGACAACTTTGCAGGGACAAATGGCAGGGACACTGTCTAAAATAAGTAACTTCCCAACAGAAAATGTCATGTTGGTCAAGAATTTTAAAATTCCATCCCCAAGTGTTTTGTGTGTTTAGTTACCTTTTCTGCCTTTCACAGAAGGTACTGAAAGGCAGTGAAAACTTCAAGAGTTCAGAAGAGGTAGAAAACTGATAGCCAATAACCACACTGGTAATAATTGGCAGCAGAGTAATACTGGCTTTAAGTCAGAAACTGACTTGATTATTTCTTTACTATAGAACACAAACAGCCACAGCCATTAAATGGCTTAGTGAAACTCTAGCCACATTAAATACGATACATAGAGGTCACAAAACTACTTTGAAAACACATGTCAAAACTGAAACATAGGGATAAAGAGTGTCTTGTTTCTAATGGGCATAAGGGTTCCCATATTTTTTGGCAGATAAAACAGAGACCCTAGCAACAATGCATTTTCCAGAGAACCACAGAGATCCTCATTCAGAATCCTGTACTTCTTTATCCTAAAATAAATATCCTGGGATTTAAATCAACTCAGACACTATACAATATTGAGTTTCTTCTCATTTTTTATTTTTTAAAAAAGACAGATTTAGGATATTGTAAGAAATTACTGTTACATTTTTTAAAATCTGTCAAGTGCTACAGTAATGGAATAAGTAAATAAGATTTTTTTTTAAAGTTCAATGTTTATAGACATATTTATAAAAAAATGACTGAATTAGATGTTAAATAATGTTGATACACACCAGGAAGGGATTTAGGCAAGGAAAGGCACATCATTTCACCACAAGAAATAAAGACCGTAGTTGGAAGTTAATGACCAGCCAAAGCTTTAGGTCTTGTGGTAGTTTTCCTAGCTCCCAAGGGTCATTACAGTGGAACCTTCTTTATGGTACTGAGCTGGAATACACAGACAGCAGTTGGAGAATTTTACTCTGTGACCCCAAAGTACTTTTAGAAAGAAAGCACGCTTAAGCCTGATGTGTGAAGAGGCAAGGAGCAAAAACCCAAAATGGTTTGGTGGTATTGAAAATCCTATTAACATACTAAGGGAGAGTTTAAAAAAAAAATACAAAAAAGGGTAAAGTAAACTAAGGTTAATCCTCTTGTCTGGCTGAATTAGAATTCCTGTAGTTACAAAGTTAAAATTTCAAGTAAACACTGTATTTTCACTTCCTTTCTTGCAGACAGACCCAGTATAGATAAACAGCTGCCATACTTCACCCTGAATGAAACTAAATACCAATATTTGGGAAAAAGGCTCTCAGATAATCTCCTTATTTCATATAGCTTAAGTCTCTGAAAACAGCACTAATACTTCTAGCTGACTATCTACAACAGCACAGTGACCATTAAGTTTTGACAATGAAAGGTTTCCCAAAGACACTTAAAGAGTTTCTAGTTGAACAGATAGTTATGTACTGAAATGTCTAACACACATCAGTAGGACTTGCTTTGGGTCAGTTTCCTACTATCAATTTTCTTTCGCAAGTTTGTGCCAAGCATCTACCCATTTCTCGCTCTCTGGACTCAGAACCTACATTAGTTTGTTTAAAAGATGGAATCATTTGGAATAATCCATATACATTTTAGTGGTATTAAGAAACAACTGTCTGTGTGAATAAATAGATTTTCAGGATAAAATGGTATATCCACTCAAAAAAATTAAATTAAAAACAATGGGAGGGGAGACAAGAGAATATATTAATATTAAAAAAATAATAAAAATGGCAATTTTTTTGCAAAGCAGGCAGCTTCCCACTCATGCCACACGATAGGCCTTCATTAAGGTATACTCTTTCCGGTTGGTGTGAGCAGCCCAGATGAAGAGGGCAGAAGCCATGAACTGTAGGGGAGCTGAGACGCAGGCCAGGCAGAAGGACCATCCAAATTCACCAGACACGTTCTCAGGTAGCTCTAGCTTCTGGTGGAGAAGTTCAATCCCAGCAACATAACAACTCACCGAGCCCAGTGTGCACAGCCCTTGGAGGAAGACAAAACACAACCAGGTAAGAGCACAGTAAGAGCTCCTCAGGCAACACAACAGGGTGGTACTGTGTGAATGTTTACGAACTTTGACTCTTTGGTCTCTGTGGAACACAGGAAGAGGGGAAAAAGTATCCTGACAAGACCCACCTGCAAGGAGATGCAGAATGCCTGTGGCAATGGTGGGGTACAAACTCCGGCAGATGCAAGCACAAAGTCCAATCACGGCCCCAAAGCACATCAAACCCAGACTGACAAAAGGTAAGAGGAACTGGCAACGCCAAAGATCTGATTTTGAACAAGAGAAGAAAGAAGTGGTACCATGATTTTAGACAGTGTTTTCGCAATGGCAATTTTCTTCCTATACTAATTAGATCTTCTCTCAGAAAGAAGAAAGGAATACTTTAATACTGAGGTTTCTTTTCTAAAGGACTTTGTTCAACAGGATGCTACCTTTGTCCTGATAAAAGTAAAAGGACACTAACAGTTAACTATTACCAAGGGCTTACTATGTGTCAGGCACTGTTCTACACCTGCATCGTGTGTTAATCCTCCCAACATCCCTGTGAAGAGGTGCTACTATTATCTCCATTTTATGAATAAGGAAACCGAGGAAAGAAGTATACATAACCTGTACAAAGTAAAACAGTAAGTGGGAGAGCCAGCATTTAAAGCAAAACCTTCTAGCTCTACATACGAATGAATCTAAGTCCTTATAAAATCTCAAGGCGATGGGGCGCCTGAGTGGCTCAGTCGGTTGAGCATCCAACTCCGGCTCAGGTCAGGATCTCACGGTTCTTGGGTTCGAGCCCCGCATCGGGCTTTGTGCTGACAACTAGCTCAGAGCCTGGAGCCTGTTTCAGATTCTGTGTCTCCCTCTCTTTCTTCCCCTCCCCAGTTCACACTCTGTCTCTCAAAAATAAATAAAAAATGTAAAAAATAAAAAATTTAAAAAAAAATCTCAAGGCGAGAATAACAAGTAAATGAATGGTGATTCAAAAAGACCTGTTGAAAGAATATACATAAAACACAAAGCAGAGGATCTCTGCACTCAATAAATGGCAGTTTTAATTATAAATTCCCTCGACAACAGCTGTGGGAAGAAAGCTGGTGACCTTACAAAGTACTCCCTTCTGTTCTTATATTACTTGGATTATTAGTAGTGTATTAATATCAACTCTAAGCCAAATTCTACCCTATAGTGCTAGTTTTACTTTCTGGAACTACATAAAAGTCTTTTCTCCAACCTGCCTTCAAACTGTTGGAAATAAATTTCTTATACATTTGCAATAGAAAATCGGGTTTAAATGTGCAGGTTGAGGGGTGCCTGGGTGGCTTAGTCGGTTAGGCATACAACTTCAGCTCAGGTCATGATCTTGCGGTTTGTGAGTTTGAACCCCGCATCAGGTTCTGTGACAACAGCTGGGAGCCTAGAGCCTGTTTCAGATTCTGTGTCTCCCTCGCTGTCTGTCCCTCCCCCACTCACACTCTCTCTCTCTCTCAAACATAAACACTAAAAAGAATTAAAAAAAAAAAATGCAGGTTGAAGGGCACCTGGGTGGCTCAGTCAGTTGAGCATCCGACTTCAGCTCAGGTAATGATCTTGTAGTTCATGAGCTCGAGCCGCATTGTCAGGCTCTGTGCAGACAAGCTCAGAGCCTGGAGCCTACTTTGGATTCTGTGTCTCCCTCTCTCTCTCTGCCCTCTGCTACTTGTGCTCTGTCTCTCTCACTCTCGAAAATAAAATAAAACTTTTTAAAAAAAATCTTTAAATGTGCAGTGGACTTAGATGCAGATTTTTAACAGAATATACTGTAAATGTATTCTTACTTACAATTTTAATAACATTTCTTTTCTCTAACTTACTTTATGTAAGAATGCACCATATAATACATATACTATACACAATATGTGTCAGTCAACTGTTTTATGTTATGGTAAGGCTTCTGATCAACAGTAGACTTAGTAATGTTTTGGGTAGTCAAAAGTTATATGCAGATTTTCGACTGCGTGGAGGGGTCAGTGCTCTTAACCCCTACATTGTTCAAGGGTCAACCATACTTGCCATTTCATGGCTTCCTCTCATGACATGGTCATTCTTTTGGACAAGCTCCAGTTAACTCTCTACAGCCCGAAAACCAAGTCCAAATCTTAAGACAGTATTTCCTAGGCAGTGTGACCATCAAGGAATAGAATGCTTCTAATAAATACTTTCATTTGTTTTTGATGTTTAAGAATTATTTCCACCTATAGCTATATTAACATTTTTTGGTAGCCCTAATCTTTAGTTGACTCATATTGCTTAGAGTCAACATTTTTTACATATCCCTATCTGAACTCAGGTAGCTGAAATGCTTAACTCAAATACAGGAATTTATTATTTATCCCTATTAAATTTACTCTTCAAAAGGACCCACTAATAACATCTTTTACGGAGGTCTAGATTCTGTCATCTAATGTATTAGCTGCTTCTGTGAACTTCATATTTGCAATTAGTTAAGTATGTATCTAACCTTAAAATATGTTATCAACAGAAGAGAATTCATCAGGATACCATTAGAGATCTTATTTCAAGTTGACATGACATACTGATTCATCTTGTTCCCAAAACAGAAATCAACAACTGGCAAAATTATTTCCTTTTTGACCCAACTGTCCTGCTGAAATCAGTGTACTCACAGGTCCGAAGCAGATCAATCCCACTATTGTGGTTTCCAGGATCAACAAATTTCTCCATGAACTGCTCATTTAGCGTGAAACTCACACATTTTGTGACATCAAATGACTCTGGAACACGAATAACAATGACTGCTTGTTGTTTTAATTATAAACATTTAACAAAAATCCCTTTCAGTAATTATTCTCTAAAATAAAAAGTGATAAAGAAAGATGTTCCCAGAGGACAGCAACCTCTTTGGCCTCGAGTGACACACAAGATTCACTGATGCCCAATGGATGCCAGTGGTTCTCAGCAGTGGGCTTAAGACAAAGGTCCAAGGGGGAAAAAAAGTCAGGGCAGTAAAATGAATGAGAATAGATATGCAAGAAGACTAGGCAGGAGGAGAAGACAAATAAATAGGAACTTTGATCTTCTCCCCCAAACCTACTCCCCCCAGCTGTCTTCCCCCATCTCAGGTAATGACAATTCCATCCTTCTGTTTCCTCAGACCAGAAACTTTAGTCATTGTTGCCCATATGCACCAGAAATCCTCGAGGACCCACCTTCTAAAATCTAGAATCCAGCCACTGCTCAGTGCTACCACCATGGTCTAAGTCACAATCATCTCTCACCTGAATTAGTGCAAAAGCCTCCTGGCTTCCACTTTTGCCTAGTATCTATCGGTTTTCAAAACGTCCATGTAGGTGACCAGATCACTTCTCCTCTGCTCAAAGCTTCACAGTGCTCCTTCACATTTGGAGTAAAAACCAAAGCCCTCATCATGCCTAGAGAATCTTGCAAGGTTTGCCCTACTCTTACCCCCAGAGTACGGTTCTGACAGCATTCCCAACTCTCCCCTCCTCACCGTCCATTCCAGCCCAGTGGCTTCCCTGCTGGTCCTTCACTAATCCAGGCGTGCTCCCACCATAAGGCCTTTGCAGTAGCTGCTCGGTCCAACCTAAACGACTGCCGCTACCTCTGCAATCTTCCATATAGCCAACTCCTCCACCTACATCAAGACTTTACTCAAGTAATGTCTTTTTGTTGAAGTCTATCCTGCCTATACTACTGAATATTATAACTTATCCCCACCAACATCCCCTTCCCTACATATTCCAAATCCCCTGTATTTTGCTGCATTCTTTTCATAGCACGTGTCATCTAACATACTACATAATTAACTACTGTTTATACTATTATACTTATTTATTCAGTTTACTGCATGCATCCCTTACAAGAAGGTTAGCTCCCTAGGACTAAAGATATTTTTTCCCTGATGTACTACATGAAATATGGAGGCATGAAATAAATATTTATTGAATGAATGATAAACGATGGGTAAGATTCAAACATCAAGTGCGCCTATGCTCTCATTAAGTAGAAATGAACACTTACAATTAATTTTAACTAACCCCCTTCCCCTACTACTTTCTTTTTACCATTATATAATCACAACTATTGTCCTCCTGATGTATGGTAACTCCAACCTGCTGTGCTGTGATTTGAATACAATGCTTCCCACTAAGTGGACAACAGTAGTTCATAAATAGAAACAAGTTGTAAAGTTGTTCCTTAGAAACAGTTCTAAAGTTTCCATTTCAGTAATTGGTAATTAAATTTTTTTAATGGTAAGAATGCTTGCAAAATAAATGAGACAATTTCTTAGATTTTTATTTCTGTAATGCGTACTTTTAACCTGCAAACTCTATCAAGTTGTTCTGAAAGACTCAGATATGCACAGATTTAAATGTAGAGTTGGATCAAATTATATTCTTTAAGATTCACAAGGCAAATATAATAACCACTAAAACATACCTAACACATAAAAGATTATTAATTCATATGTGTTGATTTGATTTGATACTAATTCTTTCACCAGTTACCAAATACTTAAAGTCTTCCAATGTACTTTTCCAATTGTTTCCTCATGACATATGTGAGATTAAGAAAAAGAATTTCACTGGGTAAATACAGAGATTTAAACTGGCTTTCCCACGATAAGAACAGTTACTTATCCAACCAATAGTAATGAGTATCATGGTAATTTATGGAAGATGGGCAGAGAAAGTGATAGAGAGAGAAGAGACACATAGATTTATTTCTTTGGAGAGATAAAGAACCCACAAACCTGCTAATACATAACTGGGTCATCATCATCACTTTATTATTAAGTAGGTAAAGGAGACAGAAGTTAAATAAGAGAAATACCTGTCCTTTCTGGTGGGCTATACCAATATGTGTTTTGAGGTATAGTGACACACCGTCTCCACAATCCTACTGTGCCATTAAATCGGAAAAGCGCATCATTATAAGTCTTTTCATCTGCCTCATCACTATCGAAGTCGGTCCAGATGCTTTTGTTCAAATCACTGGAATTTTCTTGAACTGGACTTCGATATTCATACCAGAAGTCTGTGCCAATTGAGGCTGCCATGTAGATGGTGGAAATGAGGCTAAGCACACAAGCAATTACAAATGCTGTAGCAAAACGGTTATCCATTCTGGCATTCAGACTGCTCTGTTTAAAAGTTGGAGAAAGAAGAAATGTTAGACTTCATGGGCAAATAGAGGTTATTTTGAAAGGAATTATCACAAAAGCACCCTTTATTCTATTCCCCAATCCCTTGGCCCTTAAAGTAATATATAATCATTACAGAATAAAAATAAGTAAAGGCAAGCATGTTCTTAATTAAGTTCAAAATAAAACTCATTATTATGAAGGTACTTATTGAATGCTCACATACCCAGGATGCTACGGAGACAGAGGTCTTGTTCTCTAGTCTATCACCTGCACACTAAAACAGACAACACTGAAATGGACATACACATTACAGATACAAACAGCAGACATGCTCAGAGTCAGCAGTGTACCATACATATACTCTTCATTATAGACTAAATCTTTATACAAGCTGCAGAGCATTAAGTTTTCTGGGTTTGCTGTGAACAGAGCATTAGGAAGGGAAGCAGAGGAAGTTGGCTCCTCCCAGTTGCCTCTGAAGAGGAAAACCTTCTAAACCAAGGTTAAGAGTCAGGAGCTATTTGGAAAACATAGAGTTGAGATGTTTGTTAACCCACAGAGAAAGGTAGTTCTGGGTACGCAGAATAGCAAAGAGAACAGTAACTATAATTATGCTAGATAGCAATCTGCTCTTAATCTATTAAAGCTAAGGAAAATTCCCTTACGCTGCCAAATTCTCCACTGCTAACTACTCTCGCCATTCCTTACACTTTTGAATCTCCTCATCTGTAAACTAAATGATTCCCCCTCCGCCAGAAGGAAAACTGAATTAGGCAGAATATGAACACTCCCAATGTAGCAGGATTCTCGCAGAGAGAGACTTGGGACACAGGCTTTTCTTTCCAGGAAGCAGCTTTATTCAGCGGGCTAAGACCCAAAAGGCCGAGCCCCCAGAGCGGGGGGGAGGGGGGGTGCTGTCTTTTGTACAATTTTTGCTCTTTTGTCTCCCATATATGGTAACATAACAATCTGAATAAGCTACGTTAGAGAGTCCTGGAGACTGTCACGCACCCGCACGTAGCCAGGTTGCCTTCCCTCCTCAGGAGGTTTTCACCACATTCCTTAGGGAGGGGCTCTACCACACATAGGCGTGGACAGGACTCAACAGCAGTAGTAGTAAATGGCCGCAGTAAAATGACTCAAGAAGGATCAAGCTGAGTCAAATCCTGCAAATATACACCGTGACCGCACCAAACACCTTACAAAGGCTCAAGAAAACAGGCTCGCAAACTGGGGCTGCTGAGTTTGGAAGACAGCAAGTGTGACATACTAGAGATCGGGGCAATTACACTGATTAACAATAACTCCAGGAGTTGGTTTTGTATTCTTGTTCCTTCTAAGCCTCTTTCATCCCGGTGCTCTCAAATGACCTTAAAAGGTCCCGGCACCGAGAGCGGCTGTTTACCCAGGCCGGACAACTGGCGCTATCACCTCGCAGAGCGCACTACCGAGCCGGGGGAGGTCGAGGCAAGCCGGGGCTGGCGCCCCGCAGTCCACTGTCACCCCAGGCCAGGGTCCCCAGGTACGCGACCAGGCCCCTCCCCAGACCACTCGGCCGAGGGAAAACCCCCGCCGCAGCGCTGCGGTTGGGCACCCGCCCAGCCGGGCCGCTCCCGGGGATGCGCCCCTGTTCAAACTGCTGAACATCCAACGGCTACGCGACCCCTGCCCAGAGACGCCGACCCGGCTCACTCACCGCCCATCCTCCTGCTCCGCCAGCTTCACCCTCAAGCTCAGACCACAGCACCCTACTCTCCCCGCGCCTCCTCTGACGCACTTCCCTGCAGATCCCGCCCCCTCCATAACTCCCGCGCCTCCGCCTCCACCCGGGGATGGGCCTAGGCCCGGCGCCGAGGGGGCTTGTGGGAGTTGTAGGAGGGACAGGAGGAAAGCGGCGGGAGGCAGCGGCGGTCCGCATTCCTGGGGCCGCGCGCGGTGCATTGTGGGGGATGTAGTTCAACTCCGGAGGGAAAGTAGGTGCGCAAAAGGGACGTCTGGGCTAATGTAATCTTATATTTCATGAAGGAAGGAGCAAGGTCCACAAAGGCGACCTGTCTCTGGTCACCGCCAGTCATTGATCGTGACTTATATAACAGGTTTTCCACTCTTGTGCTCTCCCTGTCACATAGCCCTACCTCTAAACATGTCAACAGCAATAAGATACTTTTGAGATATTAACCCATTTACGTCCTCTCCCACAATCTCACTCCCATTGAAGCAGATAGTCTTTCTGGATTTATTGCCGACGTTTAGACTAAGAAGCATGTGACTTGACGGTATCTACCTAGAGAGTAATGTTTGAGCTTCGTATAATTTCGTGTAATTTATGTTAATGGCTATCTTCTCTTTATAAGCACGTGATACACATTTTCTATTTATTACTGTAGAGTTTCTTTTTAATACTTTTTTAAAAATATTTATTTATTTTGAGAGAGAGCACAAGTAGGGGAGGAATAGAGAGAGGGGGAGAAAGAGAATCCCAAGCAGGCTCTGTGCTCTCAGCAGAGAGCTGGATGCAGGAACTGCAACTCACTAACTGGTAAGATCATGACCTGAGCCAAAATCAAGGATCCAGTAAGATGATTAGTGTACTGAACCACTCAGGTGCACCAGTAAAGTTTCACTTTAAAATAAGTTCCAGTTAATTAAAGAAAAATATTAAGTTATAATAATACTGAGGGTAACAGATATGTCAAAAATGTGAATTTAAAAAATTGTTTATGTAGTCTGCAAAAGACTCAGCTTGAAGGAATATTGCCTTAAGCAGATAAGGTCATGGACAGCCTCTGAGATTGCAGATGGCCATGTGTCACAGCGGTAACAAAATGAGTCTAAGCCTTCAAGTATTGCACAGAAATTCATGGATAGAAAGCAGAGAAATCTTTGCAGTAATTCATGTGGACCCATGAACATGGCCTAAGACCAGTAAATGATGGATTTCTCAACAGATACAGAGAAAGCTAACTCAAGGACCAGAAAAGCTCTCAAACTCTACTCCATCCCCAGATGTCTTGGAATTTACCACAAAGTTGATATTAAATTTCTACCATCCTGACAGATTGAAGGCATAGTATCTGTTTTTCTGTCTGTAGTTCTACTTCTTTCACCAGAGTTGGCAAACTGATATTCATATCTAGCATATAAATAAAATAAGTTAGTAACCAAATATGATATTAAAATATGACTGGATGTTCATGTATAATGCCTGACCAAAGGAGAACTTTGTCAGATGCACCAACTAGAGAAAGTGGTGGAGATGCCCAAGCAAATTGTTAGTATGCAATTTGATTCCTAAATTCATTCATGCACCAGAAAATATTCTTGTCCGTTGGCCTTCATCAGAAATCCCCTACCTTCAGAACCACCCGGCTGGTGAAGTCACATGGTAGATAAATCTAGGTGGAAGGGAAGTTTGAAAGAGGAAGATGCTACCTCAATTCATAGTCAAGGAAGCCAAGCCTAGGGTGAATAACCGACTTATCAAGCTTGGATAATGGGGTGCACGAACTAGTTTTGTGACATTAGACAAGTTAGTTAACCTCTTAAGTTGTAGTTTTCTTTTCTCCAAAATGTGAATGTTGATAAACTCCCTATCCCAAGTGACATTGTCGGGATTAAATGAAAAAAAAAAAAGCATGTAAAATGTCCAGCACAGGGCCTGGGGCATAGTAAACAATCATTAAATTATTAGTATTTGCAAATATTTGTTGAATATCTATATTTGGTTACGGTCAATATAAACAGTATCAAAATGCTCCCAATTCCCCTAGAAACTGGAACTAAGCCATTTATAGAGGTAGGTGTCCTGCTTACTTCGGGGGGTTTATGAACCTCAAAGCTAACTGCAGATGACTAGGAAAGACTTGCCACGACCACATTTCAGGCATCCTTGCTGAGCTCCACTCAAAACATTCCCAGTCCAGGCTCATAGCATTCATAAATCTTCGTGATTTAGGAGGTAGATGTTTCTGGGAAAGCCTGCAGAGGAGGAGGCTGCTTTCATCCATCCAGTCTGTAGAATGCCTAGAAAACACACAAGACACATTTACATTCCACTCACCAATTTAGGGCGCACCTGGAAGTGTCTGCATGTGTGAGGTTGTGACCATCCTGCCCACTCAGCACGGAGGACTCAAACTGCCTCACTGCACCAGTACCAACAATCACATAACCATATTTCTCGTTCTCTGAATCTTGGGTGTCTTGTGTTTTAGGTGCTTGGTTGAGGTGTGGGCAGGCAAAACAAATCCTTAATACATCAATGGAGTTAAATTTCTGCTCCCATTCCTTACTTTGCTCTTTCAGAAACAGTAGCTAGCCTGACATATTTCACAAATAAGAGATGATTTAGTGCAACTAAGTACAGATGATGAAATTTAGATTTAAAACTAAAGTGGAATTAGACCTCTGGCTTGATTTGTTAATGATGGTTCTAGTCTCAGAGCAAAGGTATTATGGTTACACTATGTTTTAAATAAACCCAACAACTGAAAACCTAGATATGCAGATAATATAACTTGTTTATATCATGTGCTTAGGTAATAACTCCGTTTGCAAGAATCCCCTTCAATACCAAATTCCCTCATATACTTAAATTACATTTTTAATCACATCTTTTTAAAACTAAAAGTTACCTTAAGAAAGATATATATACATTATATTTTTCTCATATAATTTTCTCCTGGTTGTTTTCCTTATAAATTTTGGAAGGCAAAAAGGAGGAAAATAGATATATATGCAAGCTGCGGTTTTCAATCAATAAACTTCCTCAGAAAAAAAATGCATCAATCTTTGAATTTCCTTGTACCCATTCACTATACAACAATGGCAAAATTAATAGAAAAGTGCATCTAAAATGGTTCTTTCCTTTTAGCAATTCCTGCCAATGCCACCAAACTATATTGTTTAGATGTCCATGCTTTTGAAGGACAGTGAATGGACCAAATGTAAGTGAGAAGTTTAAAGTTAAGTTGTTCTCTATTTTAATATCATCAATGTGAGTCTTTAGTAAATGACCCTTTCTGAGTCTCAGTGTCCTCATTCACAAAATGGTTATGCTGGATGATCAGTGATACTACTTGAAGCTCTAAAATTTTGTGATTCATAAAATTCCATTCTGCTGGAAGAAGAATAATGTAACTCCAAAACATAGTTGCGATAGGGCCACAGTGTTCAAGTTTCGTTGGGAGATCTCCATGTCCTACACCTCCAGGCTAGTCAATGTACAAGACAGAGATAGTGGGAAATGCAGACGGACAAAGGAAAAGGACGAAGGCTCTATGCATTCTGATTAGAAAAGATACAGCAACACGGACCATTGCTGTTTCCGCAATAAACAGTAATCATGGAAAACGGAAGCTAAGGAATTCGTGAAACATCCCTATTCATTGAAAATAAATCAAAATTCAAGCCTAATTCAGTCCAGATCTACAAATATTAGTTAACCACCTATTGTATGCCAGACACTGTGCTGGGTACCAGGGACATCAATATAAGTAAACACAATTTTTCTTATGCAAAACCTAAATCCAGATTAAATCAACTGTTACGAAGAAGTGTAAAGTATATGTGCCTAAAATAATAACACCACTTTTGTTTATGTAAATATGGGGTACCAAGGGAAATAATCTAATAAGTGAAGTGGTGGAGGACACTGATAACAGCAAATACATGCCGATTAATTTGGCATAATAGATTGCATTACATTACAGTAAACTCTCCAAGTAACTGTCCAAATAAAAAAGCTACTGAGACTTAGAATAAACTCATCTCTTAAACTGGACTGTTTAACTGGTTATACACTTCATGATATTCAAGTAAGAAATGGACAAGAGAGTGTTTCTAAGAAATGATATGTAATCACTGTAATAAGATTAATAAAAAACAAATACTTTGCTTCATAATCTTTGCCACTTATTCAGGAACAAATCGGCAGAGTGGATGAATAGAGATTTCTTTCTGCTGTGCTATTGGTTATATGATCTGATTAATCCCTACCTAATAGGGGTCAGAGTGATTGACAGGGGGAAAAGCAGAAGCAGAATATGCCGTAATGCCAGTTAGGGTGGCTGTACTCACAAACTCTTAAGCCTACCTGTGAAGCACAGTCTGCGAAGTCACAGCTAGCGCTGTGTGATAGATAATAATATATTCACCCGAGCAGGCATTTCAGTGGTCAATACCTGACTCTCTCCCAACTTCAACATTTGATGCAATCCTGAACATATCTCAGGATTTGAGATGCAGAATAGGGAAGGCCCAGAAGTCTAAATTAATTCCGGAAATTTTCTAAGATCCAGGCTCGAAGATTGCTAAGAAATTTGAGTTTAGAAGTGATTTCGAAGCTTAAAAAAAAGTTAGCCAAAATAATACCAAAGCATGACATATAAAGTTGGTGAAGATATATAAATTAGAACAGTGATTCTAAACTTTAGTGTGTGTAAGAATCACCTCGGAGGCTTGTTAAATGTTAACAAGCAAACTTGTTAGGAGTCACCTGGAGTTGCCCCCATATGATTCTGGTTTAGTATTTCTGGGACAGGGTTCAGAAAACTACAGTTTAGGAGGCACCCAGGTGACTCTAAAGGGGTAAAGTGGCCTGGCATCCACCGGTTCAAAACATAGCTTTGAGAGTCCAAAGAATACTTCAGTTATCTAACTCCTCTATGTCAGAGATGACGAAGAGGTAATGGATAGCCTTGCTTTTCAAGTTCCTCATGATCAAAATAACTAACCATGTGAAATGAAGACATGAGAACTTAATAAGCAGTATCGGGAAATTTCTTAGAGAACACAAAGGTGGAAGTAATTATCCCTGCTAAGGATGGAAAGCATAACACATAAATTTGAATATAAAGTATATCTATGTACTTATATAATAAAGCAGAGTTGAACATTTTTTTCTAGGAAAGCAATTCTTAAAAAGAGGGTATCTGTGTGTGTGCTGTCATTGTTTTTACATCTTACTCTCTTTTTTTGCCATCACCTTGTTCTTGCTGCCTTTTCACAGGCTTATGATATCCAGTGTTGTTTCTGAGTTTTGGTCTGTGTGTAGTCGGTTACTTATTGTTAGTATCCTCATGTTTATTTCAAAGAGCATTCAAAGTTCTAAAAGTTTGTTTAGAACTATGGCTTCCTCGGGGAGCCTGGGTGGCTCAATTGGTTAAGTGTCTAACTTTGGCCTAGGTCATGATCTTGCCATTCTAGACAGCTTAGAGCCTGGAGGCTGTTTCAGATTCTGTCTCCATCTCTCTCTGCCCTTCCCCCACTTGCACGTGTGCTGTCTCTCTCTCTCTCTCTCAAAAATAAATAAACATTAAAAAAAAAAAAGACCTATGGCTTCCCCTACTTTATCTAGTTGGCTTTTATTGTGGGTTCTGTCTTATAATTGTTTTGAACTGAGTTATTAAAAGCCCAGGACTATGCTGTTTTTTCCTTTTTGCCTAAAAACATTTTGTTTTCTGACTTGGATTCCAGGAGAGTTTTAATCCATGGTGGATATTCTCACATTGCAACATACTACTGCCATATTCCAAAGTGACTGTATAAAGACATATGGTTCACAACTGCTCCAGTTTAGTGAGGGAGTCAGATCTATCTGAGAAAGTTTAAGTCAACAAGCCAACAACTGTTGAATGCTAAAAGAAAATTTAAGTCCTGCAGAATAAATGTAGGCCAGACATTTTTCTCTAGAATGAACTTTTTTCTATTTTATCATACATTTATTGGAATTCT
>NW_027531917.1:4519416-4528668 GCF_008692635.1 Crocuta crocuta | reverse complement strand
TTTATATTTATATTATATATTTATATATATCTATAAATGTATATAGATATATATAAATATAGTGTTTAAATATTCTATGTTTACCCCATCAATCCTTGTCAAGTAAATATTGTCCTACTTCAAACTATTTGACAAATAAACGATGACATTAAATATTTAAGGCTTACTCAGTGGGAAAGATTTCTATCCCAGAAATGTCAAAGCATTAATTAGTTTTTCTCATCTACAGCCTATACTTAGGGAAATATGTGCCCCCTATGAACAACCCAGAGGTGCTAGGGGAACAAAGGAAGGCAGAGCCGAGTCATAAATCAACTTCTGAGTGATTTGCTAGGGCTGGCCCAGATAAGGGGAGCCCTCACCCTTCCCTGACCTACACACCCATGCCTGAGACTGAGGTCACATTAGAACACATCAGGAAAAAGATACAAGAAAGGGGTACAGCAGGCAAGATCAGTCTTTTCAATATATTAATTACAAGAGAAATAAAAATTCAGTAGAAATGACTCCAAATGTTTAACAATGGTGTTTTAATTCATAGGCATGCAATTTGCTACGCGACAATAATATCAGCCTAAAACTGTAACTTTCACAATGAAACCAGATGAAGGGAAAGAGAGAAAAAAAGAGTCTTAAGCTACTTTGGCCAGTAAAGAACTGAAATCAATGGAGTCAATTTCAGAATTTATAGTTCACTATAGTGTTTCTAATATAAAAAGGAACAAATGAGAGAAAACTACGATAGGACCTGTCTATGTTAGTCTGTTTCTCAAATGCTTTGAATGAACCCCAAATCTTTCTTTTATAGTGCCTGAACTGGCAACTCCATTATACTGTCACTTACTAGAGGTCTGTCTCTTTGCTAGGTCAATCATCCCAAAAGCGAAGTTCACTGGTACGTGGAGGTACTTAAAAAAAGCTGTAGCTCAAAAGCTAAAAAATTACTGCTACAGTAGTGAGGTGTGAACAAGAGAGGATCGGAGGGGACCCAGAGTCTGATGAAGTGTAGTTACATGAAGGTAGAGAGAAAATCTCCTAATCAAGGATGTTTATTCTAATAAAAGAGAACTTGGCTGGTTGAATTACCAAAGCAGATATAAGACTGTAGGGCACTTGAATGGCTCAGTCAGTTGAGCAGCCCACTCTCGATTTTGGCTCATGTCATAATCTCAGGGTTTGTGGGTCGGAGCCTCACAGAGATCTCTTTGCTGACAGTGCGGAGCCTGCTTGCGATTCTCTCTCTCTCCCTGCCTCTCTCTCTGCCCCTCCCCTGTTCATGCACTCTGTTTCTATCTCTCTCTCAAAATAAATAAGCTTAAAAAAAAAAAAAAGAGTTTGTAAGCTACATAAATAACAACAATCCCTACAGCTGAACCACAATGAATACATACTTGCTGATTATACTAGATCACAAAACCAAGAGTCTTCCTGAATAATTCAAGTAAACTAACATTTCCAAAGCATCTTTCATGTGCAAGGTACTGTGTTAATGACAGTGGAAAATTTTTAAAAATAATAATAACAGCACAAGACATGATCCCAGTCTCTTGAGGATTTTTTAAAATGCATTGAATGAAACAGGATTAATTATGCATAAAGTGAAAGAACAAAATAGGGGGAAAGAATCTCATTCTTTCATTAGAATCATTATGCTTGCTGTAGATGTAGACCGGTACGACTTGGGAAATTTTCAATTCACTCTTTCTTCAGTGAAAGACTATTTTCCTCACTTTTACCAATGATGTGAATAAAAGAAGTATCTTTGTCATCATCCATTTTAAAATTGTAAAAGAAAATAATATGTGAAACAGAAAGCCAGATCAAAAGGATTTTCAGCGTCAGAAAATCAAAGTATGTCTTTAAAGTAGGTAAGGGAAAAAAGGTAATTCATTTCCTAATTTCTGGATTTAAATAAACAAACTGAATATCTTGAAGACAGAAGTCAAAAAGCACCCCAGTCTCCAGAGCAAATGCAAATAAAGAAAACCACAACCACAACCACCAAACACCAACCAGGGTGGTGTTCTTTCTGAGGATTGGTAGAAACTGCGTTTTTTTAATCTCTGTTTTTATAGTTGTCTCAAAATCTTTTAAGGGGTGGGGTGGTGGGGAAGGGGCAGCCACTATATAAAAGAAGCTGCCCTGAGGTTTTTAAAATTTATACAAAAACTTCCTAGGTAACTAAACGTAATCAGAGCTGGCAGCTCATCTTTAGTGATGAACCCAGAAGCAACTGCGTTTTATGTGGAATATTTCTATGCTACGAGCCAAAATCCTGATATTGAGGAAACCCACTCCCATGCTGCTTACACATCTGTCTTCCTTCCCATCTTTTACACAGTTGTGTTCCTGACTGGAGTGCTGGGGAACCTAGTCCTCATGAGTGCATTGCACTTCAAACGGGGCAGCCGAAGACTGATCGACATCTTCATCACCAACCTGGCTGTGTCTGACTTCATTTTTCTTGTCACGTTGCCGCTCTGGGTGGATAAAGAAGCATCTTTAGGACTGTGGAGGACAGGATCTTTCCTGTGCAAAGGCAGCTCCTACATGATCTCAGTCAACATGCACTGCAGTGTCTTCTTGCTCACCTGCATGAGTGTTGACCGCTACCTGGCCATCATGTGCCCAGCTGTATCCAGGAAATTCAGGAGGAGAGACTGTGCCTATGGAGTCTGTGTCAGTGTCTGGTTCATCTCCTGCCTTTTGGGTTTGCCTACTCTTCTGTCCAGGGAGCTCACCCTAATTGATGATAAGCCATACTGTGCAGAGAGGAGGGCTACTCCAATTAAACTGACTTGGTCCCTGGTGGCCTTAATTTTTACCTTCTTTGTCCCTTTGGTGAGCATTGTGATGTGCTACTGTTGCATCATGAGGAAGCTGTATGCCCATTATCAACAGTCAGGAAAACATAACAAAAAGCTGAGGAAATCCATAAAGATCATCTTTATTGTCGTGGCAGCCTTTGTCTTCTCCTGGCTGCCCTTCAATACTTTCAAGCTCCTGGCCATTGTCTCTGGGTTGCAGCAAGAAGTCTACTTTTCCTCATCTTTTCTCCAACTGGGCATGGAGGTGAGTGGGCCGTTGGCATTTGCCAACAGCTGTGTCAACCCTTTCATTTACTATATCTTTGACAGCTACATCCGCCGCTCCATCTTGCACTGCGTGTGCCCTTGCCTGAAGAACTATGACTTTGGGAGCAGCACTGAGACATCAGATAGTCACCTCCCTAAGGCTCTCTCTAACTTCATTCATGTAGAGGATTCTGCCAGAAGGAGGAAGAGGTCTGTGTCGCTCTAAAAGTCACTGCCATCAAGTTTACCAGGCAAAATACGACTCCTATAGGCCTTGAACTCTGACCTAAAGGTTCCTGCTTGGATCAATTCCTTTCTTCATGATTGTTAATGTGCATTCAGGCCTTTTCCTCTCTCAAGAATCATGGTACCTTGACCCACACCACCCTTCATATTGGGCTTCAATTTACATCTGAAGGGTTCTGCCCACTTTCATCTGGTGAGAAACGTGGCAACAATGCACATAGCAAAAAATATACCTGTGCCCTTTAATTAATTATTACTGAGTAACAAAGTAAGAGTCTGGCCTTAATCTTTGGAACTTTGTATGGTGATTCTTTACCGTCTTCCGATGTTATCTTTCTCCCTAAGCCATTCACAGTAACTTTGGAGTGGCAACAAAATCATGGGGATAAAATCATTCTGTATTGTGTTTATGATTTGCGACTTCCTTTATCACCTGGTCGTCTAGAGTATTTTAACAAGAGAACACAGGGCAAAGTTTGACCTTTATTTTCCTTGTAAGATATACTGGTAAAAATGTATCTCATTATAATGGCATAGTAACTACCTTCCAAGAGGGTTTTACTACCCTCTTGTTTTCATTGATTTCATAAATTAGGATATGACTTTGCTTTAATTGCATGCTTTTAAGTACTAGTTATTAAGTTATCAAATGAAAATGTAACTACTAATATAATTGGAGGTCATCAAATGCTTAGTTACATCATCATGTGTATTATCATTTTGTATTTTAAGTAAAATGTTCATGTACCCATTTTCTATAGCATCATTTGCTTGGTGTATATAATTTCAAGACTTTGTTTCAGTTATATAGGATCATTTTGTATTTTAAATAAAATATTAGTGCTACACATTATAGTATCATTTGCTTGGTGTATATAATTTCAAGACTTAATTCAGCAATATAGGAAGACAGGATGCTCTGTATTTCATTGAAGTGAAAAATACATACTGAAGATGTTACTGATATATTATATACATGTTTCCAAACCCAGAGACTTTCCTGAATTCTTTCACCCAATAAATATTTATTAAGTCTACTCGTACCTATACTCCTTTTAAAGACTTTGAAGTGAAAAACATGTAATTAGCAGCAACCACAAAAGGCTTTTGTGACAGAAAACATACTATTGTGAACATCTTTTGATTTAAGAGAAAGTGGGTTATGTTTTGATCCTCAGGGCTGAGTCAAATGAATTACTATTTTGCTTCTAAATATTACGTTTGAAAAACAAAGAAAGCTTAGAATCTTTTTAGAGACTAGATAACTCAAGTTCATCATATGTCTTTCACATTAAGAGAAATCTCAAATATTGGGCATATCATAATCTATTTAGAAGTTGAAAATAGTTTTTTGTTTTATAAATTGGTTAATTTATTAATTTCTCTTTAACCTTATTAAATAAAAATGTAATCTCCTTATTTAAGTATTTTTCTATGTTGTATTAATTTCTATCAATACAATTATTATTAATATTGGTATTATAACAGCTTTTTAATACTTTATCATAGATATAGAAAAAAGGACTATAAATCATAAGAAATAAGGTTTCTTGGAAAACTTTAAAACTGAATTTAAAACAATTAAATAGATATCCAAAGTTAAATAAAAACAAACTACAAAAGATAGAAGACATTCACTTTTTAAAAACAAATCAGCAAAAGCACTGTTACTAATCAGGCAAACAAATGTCCTTGAGAAATATTACTTTTAAAAAATAGTTCAATCAATCAGGTAAAGTATTTGTTAGGAAATGAGAAAAATTGAGTTATTACATTCAGCTTCATCCTAAATGTTGGGACATTGAGTAAATCATTTTAATCTTTCATACCTAAGGGTAGTTGGTAATAACTATGTCTACAGAATTCTCAAGACTATCATAAGACTAATAAATATAAAAGTTTGTTTAAAATATTGAGTTAAAAGTTATTATATGAAGCTATTGGTTCCTATTGTTAATTACTGAGTGTTACTTTAAAATTACCAAACTACGGAGGCACCTGCATGGCTCAGTCAGTTGAGGGTTGAGAATCCGACTTCGGCTCAGGTCATGATCTCTTGGTTCATGAGTTCAAGCCCCTCTTAGAACTCTGTGCTAATAGGTCAGAGCCTGGAGCCTGCTTAGGATTCTGTGTCTCCCCCTCTCTCTGCCCCTCCCCTGCTCATGCTCTGTCTCTCTCTGTCTCTCAAAAATAAATAAAAATGTTACAAAAATTTTTTAAAGAGTTTAAAAAAAATAATAAAATTTCCAAACTATAGTATCAAGTGACGCTCTCATTTGACAAATATTAAGAATGTGTCTTCTGTTTCATCTTTTCAGTTTTTGCTGAGAATGTGTAAAACAACACTGAAGAAAAATATATTGTACTTTTTAATACCTTAAGTAGATATGCTAATTTTGTGCCTTACAAAAATCTTAGCGTATTGCATATTTTATATCCATAATGTTCCACATTGGAAGGAAAAGCAGATATAAATTTATAGACAGAATAACTCTGATAGTAAAAAATTTAAAACTTGATTAAGTTGATATGTTACGATGTCATATACAGATTCTTCTGGTACGAAATGTAACTTACATTATAATAGCATTAAAAGGTTTATTATCAATTATATGGTTAGGTCTCATTTTGCAGATTTTTAAACCATGATATCCCTACGTTTTAAAACCAATTTATTACATACAGATACATGTAGAAACACAGCTTACCAAACTTTTTATTATCTCAAACTATTTGGAGAGCTGCTTTGTGGTAATTTCATGTCATTGTTAAAACAAATTAACACACATTGCCATGAATTTCTAGAAAATCAATCTGACATCCTAACAACCATGTCTGGCCAGTTACATCTAAAGTTAGATTAAAAAAAAAAAAAAGACTTAATTAGAATAAGAATGAGGAAATCATTACATTAACCTTATTTGTTGTCATTTTTTAAAGTGGTCCAAAGCAGGGGCGCCTGGGTGGCTTAGTTGGTTAAGCGTCCGTCTTTCGCTTGGGTCATGATCTCGCGGTTAGTGGGTTCCAGCCCCGCGTCGGGCTCTGTGCTGACTGCCAGCTCAGAGCCTGGAGCCTGTTTCAGTCTGTGACTCCCTCTCTCTCTGACCCTCCCCTGCTCATGCTGTCTCTCTCTCTCTCTCCTAGAAATAAATTCAAAAAAGAAAAAAAAGAATTACCGGATCATACGGTAGTTCTATTTAAAAAATAAAATAAAATAAAATAAAAAATAAAGTGGTCCAAAGCTACTGTCCAGTCTTCAAGGACAAATATAAAAGGATAGCCATCCCCCAAACATTTCTCAAGCAATTTTTCTTTGAACTCACCACAAAAAAGCTCTCCAAGAAAATCTGTATGTCGTCAAATAACTTGTAATTAATTTAAAAATTGATGTACTCAAGGTTCACACAGTCACAAACACACATTTACTCCATTTAGGCCACACTGAAAGAATAACACTAACCTGATCTTTCTGGAACGCCCATAGTATGTCCACTGTAACAAGCCAAAATCACCTCTGAATGAGAGTAACACTAGTGAGAATAAGTCTTAAAGGAAGCCTATGTGCGTGACTGCGGGTGGATATTACTAGGGGTCACGAGTTAATTTTTAAATAGATGCAGAAATGCACAGGATGATGGTGAGCTGAGTGAAAGAACACTTCTCCTATGATTCATCTTGGCTCCTCTAATCATTCTCTATTCCTCATGGCAATCTCAAAAGTGAGAAATGACTCATTAGGTGTATGTGCCACAGTGAATGGGAGGTCTCAGTTTTCCTGCAGAGCTCATTCAGAAAAGACAAGCAATATTAGAAGAATTACAAATTTACCTGTAGAGGAGGCACTGGTGTAGCCAGCTAGCAAGATGATGGCCGCCAGCACCGGGAGAGAAACAAGCTGGAGAGAAAAAGGCAAAGGATAATCCCAACCATTTGTAAATGGTTATTGGATTTTGCCTTCCACAGAGATTGGTATGGGATGGGTTGTCTGTGACAAATGTCTGTTTTTATTTTAAGTTATTTTTTTTGAGTCAACATTCTCTGTTTTTACCAAGTCTATGAGTAAACAACAATGATCAGACTTTACATATAAGTGGACAAGGAAAATCAACAGTAACAGACAGTGTCACTGCTGGTTGTCTTTGTCATTTCCTTTGTACAGTTACATTTCCTAAATGAAATTGCATCCTAAGACTGCATCCTGCAACATTAAAAAACAAACAAACTTACTTTAAATATTTAATGTGCCAAATTGTTAATGAAGTGAATATTCTTATAGCAACGTAAGTCACAGTAGAATATCATCTCATATGAAATGTCCACTCACTAATCTGAAAGGGGGGGTGGGAAGTATTCTGTTAGTTGACAGACATTATTAAAGGAAAAAGCTCTTGGTTTAAGTATATGAGTAATAAATGTATAAGACCCAAAGGTATTTTAAAATTACAGTTGACCATTTTAGAGGCACCTGGGTGGCTCAGTCAGTTATGCATCTGACTTAGGCTCAGGTTGTGATCTCACAACTCTTGAGTCTGAGCCCTGCATGGGGCTCTGTGATGACAGCTCAGAGCCTGGAGCCTGCTTCAGATTTAGTATCTCCCTCTATCTCGCCCTCCCCCGCTCACACTCTGTCTCTGTCTCTCTCTCAAAAATAAATGTTAAAAAAATTTTTTTAATTATGGTGGATCTATGACCACATGTGATTAAGTTGAATTGTAGTTAACTTAGGTAAGGGCCCATTTAAAGAATTTATGATAAAATATTCATAATATTTCTATAATGTTCTACAGATTTAGTACAGGTTATAATCATCAACCTGACATCATTCAGTGACTTTCTTATTTGCTAATTAAGAAGATTTAATAATTAGCTAGTTTCCTATCACTGCCATACTACTGAGAGTTAGGCTTCATCTAATAGTACTTTGTGATATCAGCATTGATGAGAAAAAAACATTTTTATCTGCTATTTCCTATCAATTCTGATTAGAAAGATTTCATTTCCATCTTATGATTAGTTCAACATGAAATATAAATGGTCCTCCCTGCTAGAATTCTTTATGACCTATGCTTTATAAATGTACCCTTCCATTTGCTCTTAATTATATACAAGGCAGAAGATATAAATATTCTTGTGATGTTCATAGATCAAGTAAAATATTATGCATCAAAAAATATGTATGACAAAAAGACTGCTTTTAATTCATAAAAAATTTTCTGAGGCAATCTTCAACAAAGAACTTTACTCTTTATAGAGTACAGAAAGTATTTAAGAACTTTGCATTGCAAAATTATCGCAAATCTTTAAATCTGCAAATTCTAGAAGAGCATGTAATTTACTTCATGTAAATTTGATACAGTGTAAGCTGTGCAGAGTTACTGCATAAAGCAGAATTGAAAGGTCAATGCTGGGTGTTGGGCCTTACCCAATGATTATTTGCTCATCACATCATGGGGCAGTGCTTTAAAATTGATTCCTCTTTTATGCCACAGACGGTGGAGTTCCTTGAAAATAGTCAGTAACTAAAAAATCAAACCGTTAATGCAAAGTGTCTATTGAACACAATGCACTATGATAGTCCAAAATTTGTTAGTAGAACTGATGGATTCCAGAACAGGCATATAGCAGTCACTTATTTACAAAGCTCTCTTTCACACACACACACACACACACACACACACACACACAAATACACAACATGTGGTGTACAAATGCAGCTGATGAGTATCTGTTGAAACTTGTTGCTAATATTCAGTCTAAAGTACTTGAGAGTGCAAGAAAGAAGACAATAAAGCAAAGAAAATATACAGTAAGCAGGAAAAACAAAATAAAACGACATATGTAAATATATCAATAATTACAATAAAAATATAAGTGGATCACAATGCCCTATTAAAAGGTTGAACAAATAGCCTATTTCCACAATCACCATATG
>NW_027531917.1:4452739-4515061 GCF_008692635.1 Crocuta crocuta | reverse complement strand
AGAGAGAGAGAGTGAGAGAGAGCACTATTAGAATCTGTAGGATTTGAAGAACTAGAACTTGTTTCTTCATGGAACTTATAATCCCCATAGTTACTTGTTTATTGAACAAAAGAATGAAGTACTAACACTCAAGAAGAGCTTGTTCGATAATGATAATTATTATTATTATAAGTCAAATCACTTTCTTCGATCTTTTCTAATGCTTAGGGAAAGGCCATAAACAGTCCATATACAAGTCATTTCAAGTAAGTGCCATTTTGATACTATTGTTTCTTAAATTTTGTTACATTTAGTTAAAGAAATGTTCACACTGGCATCCCCAAATAAAAATTCTTTTGTTTTGAAAGATTCTCAAGTGCAAATGATTATTTTAAACATGAGAACACACACTGAGCAGCATTAAGTTTAAATTTATTTTCAAATGACAAACTAAAAGATATACAAAGGTATAAGGTATAAATGACAAACTAAAAGGTATAAGGTATACAAAGAGGATAACTCTATACAAATCTTGCCCGAAGACAGTGATTTAATGAGATGCCCTCTCACTTACCCTCACTTTAGACCAAAAGCAAAACTGACAACTCAGGTGGAGAAGTGGTAAATGAGAAATGAAACTTGGCATGTGGTTTTATGTTTAAAGAAGAAACAAAAGAACAAAAACAGATTCAGACCAGTTAAAGATAGATGGAAATGGCCACTCTATTTCTAATTAAAAAGTAAATGCAGAATTGCACAACTTATGCTGTGTTTAGGATTATAAATAACAGTTATTTCAATTCTATAATTCAAACAGAAAAAGTAATAACAATACATTTATGAAAATATTTTATCTAATAATCAAAGATGGCCAAATTAAAGTAATAAAATACAAATTTTACCTATTAAATTGGCTAAGATTTAAACATTAAATACTGAGGTTGCCCAGGATTGGAGGGGTGGGGTGTGGGTAAAACTTCTTGGACAAAATCGACTGAGTGTAAGTTGATTAAGCTAGAAAAAATTTAGAAACATATACAAAAGCAATTCCACTTCTAGGATTTTAATGTAATTATGTATGTAATTATGGCCATGTGCAAATATATAAGTACTTGCATTTTTATTGCAGCATTGTTTGCAAAAGTAGAAGAGTGAAAATAGCCTAAATGTCACTGAGAGAACTGACTGAAAAAATTAAGGTCCCTATACATCTTTCCAGTGAAAGACTACATAGCATTTACAAATACTGTACCTTGTACTGACATGAAAAAAAATCTTCATAATAAATTAAATAAAATTAAGGAAAAGCAGGCTACAAAATAGTATCTACAGAATAATTGCATGTTTGTAACTATTTCATGTATATAATAATACAGGGCCACCACAACCCTATACAGCAAAATGATAACTTTGGTCCTCACTATGAAGGTGATTTTTAATATTTTATTTTTGTTATAACTTGTATTTTCCAAGAGGAATATGCATTAATGTTGTGGTAGGGAAAAAAAGCTGAATCTAGTTCATTTTTTTAAAAACGAAGTACACATGTAAAAATAGTAGCTAAAAGTAAATTTGTTGTAAAACATCAATTCTGCAATCACAGGTCCTCTGGTTCTTTTCATTTCTTCTGAGTGAGCATAACCCGTGCGTTGGCCTTGAAATCATCCCTAATAATCTGCTTATTCTCTTTAGGAGGTCCTTTCTGTTACCTGTACGGGTACTTGTTTCCTTAAGAGCAACAATTTCGGAACTATCACACATTTATAACTTTTTAAATGTTTATTTATTTTTGAGAGAGAGACAGCCAGAGCACTAGTGGAGGAGAAGCAGAGAGAAAGGGAGACACAGAATCTAAAGCAAGGCTCCAGGCTCCGAGCTGTCAGCACAGAACTCGACACAGGGCTCAAATTCATGAACGGCCAGATCATGACCTGAGCCGAAGGCATACACTTGACCAACTAAACTACCCAGACATCCCATACACATTTACAATTTTTAAATGGTGATGAAAGATTGACTGTTCTAGCGTTCATTCCCCATGTCCAGTGCCTTCCCTTAGCACAGCAGCTAGGGCAACCTGCCTATGGAATCTTTGGTGGTCTGTCCACCTGCTTGGAGGCTTGGGAGAGACCTCTCCCAGGGGGAGGGGGAGAGCCATGTCTTCATTTTTATATATCTATATCCTTAGTCTCATTTAAAATTTTTACTTCTAATATGTTGTAATTATGAGAGGCTAGAACACTATACCAGTTTCACTTCATTTAGGAACATGAATCCTTCCATTCCTCTTTCATTTTTTAGATCATTCTAGTTGTATTAAGATTAGAGAAATAAGTGGTATAGTAACTTTTATTTGATTCCTAGTTAATTCTTTCTCTGTGGGACATCTATGTTCTATTTAAATGGAAGACTTTTCTAAGTGCAAATCCAATATGATTTGTAAGAAAAATTAGTGATTCACAGAGCATTCCTCCAGTGATTACAAGGATATTGTAAACCTTTTCACAAACTCCAAGCCTATATTCCATATTAGATAGATGTGACTCTGCACTTTTAGAGGAAATGAGAGCAGCATTATGGGTCAAATAATTGAAAAATAATCTCCATTTAAAACTAAGGAAAATGCAACAGCAGCTAATAGTCTGTTTCTGGCACTACCTGGAAAGAGCAGAGCTAACTCAGATACCATGATATAAAACATTTAAATCGCTAGCTTGTAATATTCATTATGAAATAGCTATGACTGCAGGGAGGGCATAGCATTGTGGCTAAAGAACACAGATTCAAATTTGCTCTTTATTATCTATGAAAGGTGAGCAAGTTTCTCAGTATTCCTGAGTCTATTTCTCTCTACAAAATAAAGACAGTTATACTTGCCTTAGATCGCAAAAGTTCTAATCAATTAAAGTGAGAATGTAAGGACTTTGGCACAGTATCTGGTACATAGTAAGAACTTGAGAACTCCATTTTATCGATAAAGAAAATAGGATTCAAATAAATCAGATTTCACATAATTCTTAGTGAAGTGTACCAACAAGGCAACCTCGATTTCAGTGAAATCCAGGCTTACCTTACCAAAGCTCATGCTTTTTCCACTTCATATTTTTTTCCTCTGAGTCCCAGATTCTTCAACAAATCCTATTAACACTACAACCTTCGTTTAGTTTATTCTTACTATCTCCAATTACTTTTCAAATTCAAACTATATTTATTTTTTCTAACGCAAATATCTCAGATCACTAACTCTTCTGACTATTTGTGGCCAACATAATGAAGATACTGCTCAAGGGAAGAGGAAGTCCACTTTATTGAAAATACAATCTCCAAGTACTCATATTTTCTTGTAGCATGTTTCCCACTCAATTGCGTTTTATCAGAAATGACCGCTTCCATCCGTTCCAGTGGTCACTAAAAATCTTATATAGACAATCAAATGTGTGTTGTGTGTAAGAAATGGACAGCTATCTTTTTTTACTCCCTCTCACACTCAACACCACATTAAAGGACAGTAGCATCTATGACAGTCACCCTCAGAGGAAAACATTTTTTTTACAGAGCATATATATGCTAGGGAAGAATTACGGTTTCATTTTCTTAAATTTTCAAATTTGTTCTAGTCACAGAGTTCTTGTAATATTCCTATGGCAAGAAGAAAAGATAAATCCAGTGCCCAAGCTCCCACTATAGACTGTGTGCCCCTGGGCTATGCCACCCAAACTGGTGTGAGACACTGTAAGTATCACTGTCTTTCTTGTTCAGTGCCGTTTGTTAGGCCCAGAAGCTCGACTTAATGGCTTCTGTGCAGAGGAATTTCAATTCACATGACTCCTGTCTTCCAGGAAACTTGTTTACACTTTCAGAAAGCACATTTGTATAAATTACTTCCTAATTTTAATAAGGATTTCCAAAAGGAGTTTTAAAAAAAATAAGGGTTTTTTAAATGAGGAACATTGTATACTGCCGCAAACATTTAAAACTTGATTTACATTACTTTAAATAATAAATAGTATTTCCATGCCGCATTTTTAGGAGGGGCAGTTAAGATTGTTCTAAAGTAAAATGAAAATAAGGTCAATAATTGAATGACCATAATTAAGAAGAAAAGGAAACATAGTTTCTAAGCATTCAAGCATTAAACCTGCTATTTATTTTCTAAGTATATATTTTTTGAGAATAATTACCTCAGTTTGCTTTATTTGGGAAGTATATATTAAAATGTTAACAATAGTTGTTGTAGGGAGTAGAATCAAGGATAGATTCAGTTTTAATTTTAAATATTTTTATGAATGTTATACATTTTTTATAATGAATATGTATTTCCTTCTTAAACTTTAAAATAAAGAATGCTGAAATAAATGTCACATGTGGCATAAAGCATGTATTAATATTTCAGCACAATTTTATCTCTTCTTCTAAAGTCAAAATAGGATTTTTTAAAATGTCATGTTCAATTTTAAATTTAGTATTTATAACTTTGAGATTATTTAACTTTAGATAAAGCCTTAATAAATTAAAACTCAACCAAATCATAATTGCTCTCATATCAAATGTAGCAAGTCATTATTTGGTTCAAGGCTTCCAATTTACTTTTACTAAATTGGCTTGTCCGTTAAGTCAAGGGTCAGGCCAGTTTGTGTGTATAGATGTAGTTTTTTATCTTATTTTAACATATTTCAACTTTTCAGTTAAGTACAAATTAGTATTGGTTGGATAATAGTTGACTATGAGTTTTACCATTTATTCCAAATGCTCTATTTTAAAATATTTGCAAATAACCTATTTCTTGAAAAGTCCAAATACTTCCGAGTGAAAGATTTCTAAAATAAGAGTAATAATTTTTTGATTTGAGTAATCATACGAGGAAGAATGTTGGTTTTTAACGTTTTTCTCTGTCATTAGGATTTATGTACAAACTCTTCTAGCTTTGAGGATGTCTAACATTGTTTGCTAAGCTCTCAAGGAAGCCGAACCACCAGCCTGACATCAATTTTCCATTGTAACGGCACAGCTCTGTTACCAAGAAAAATACACAGGGAAGATGACTTGTAACAGGTATCTATGGTTTTTATTGCAATGACTTTTAAAAATGGAAATTAAGAATAGAGACTTCTGTTTATGGAGTATTCATTTAGTACCAAGGAACCGTTAAATGGCTCACACATGTTATCACACTTACTCCATTGACAAACCTGTGAAAAATCTATCCAGTCCTCCTTCCGTTTCTCTCTTTTCGCACAGTGGTCAGAACTTCTTTTCAGTCTGAAGCTTTCTCTTCAGCTTCTCTAGCATCTTCGAAGTCTCAATAAATCTTTCCTGCTCCTGTCTTGAGGTCTGTTTCTCTGCAAACTTGAACTCACACATAAAAAGAAAAAACAGTTTTTTTCTGACAGAATATAAATTTTCTAGGGTTAAAGAACCCTTTGGAAAATGCTTTCTCTCAGACATGTCAAAGATGGAGCTTGCTATACATTGGAATATCAAGTGTTTTGTGCATTTTCATACTGCTAAAGTCATACATTTAGCAGAGAATTGTAAAAATGTGCCTCTGAGAAGTATCATGATTAGCTGCCTTAAGAAAAGCCCTTGATGGGGGCACCTGGATGGTTCAGTCTGTTGAGTGTCTGATTTCAGCTCAGGTCATGATCTCACAGTCCATGGGTTCGAGCCCCACCTTGGGCTCTGTCCTGACAGCTCACAGCCTGGAGCCTGCTTTGGATTCTGTGCCTCCCTCTCTCTCTGTCCCTCCCCCGCTGGTTTTCTCTTTCTCTCTCTCTCAAAAAATAAGTAAATAAACATTTATTTTAAAAAAACTTAAGGTGTCAGTGACACCTTAAGTAATAATTCTCAGCACTATAGTGATGGCTACTATTGTAGCCATTATTGGATTTTATCTATTTGCACCTTTCTGCTAATTCCAACCTTTCACCCACATCCCTAGAAAATTAAAAGGAGGAATGCCTTCAAATAATGGAGTAAAAAAACATAGTGTGAGATAGTAGAAAACATAAAGGCTTTAGAATCAGCAAAATTTCTGTTGGAAATCACAACACCAAACCACTAGTGGAGTCTATGTGACCTTGGACAAGTTATTGACAATCTCTGCCTCAGTTTTCTCACCTGTGAAATGAAGGTAACACTGTGTTCCTTGGGGCTATTGAGGATTAAATAAATGAGCAAATTTATGAAGGTCATGAGAGTTATTGTTTGTTTTGTTTTTAAATTCTTTATTAATCCTGTATGCACAGACAAAAACACATATATATTTTAAAAACAAATTTTAATTTAAAATAATTTAATTGTGGAGACTTAAGATTTATCAAGTTGCTTTTGCAGTGCATATAATAAATAACATTAAATATTAGGCAGACTGTATACATATCCAAACATGCAGACTCCAAAAAACAGAGTCCTCATTCATGGTTAATAAATTTTTTATAGCCTCTGGGCAGCAAATTTTATAAATTCTGTTTGAAAGCTATTTTATTCAAAGCATTATAATACATTTATTATTTAGCTCTAGATATTGCAGTCCTAACCCCTGTAACTATGTATTTTCTTAGAAGTCTCTGTGATTTTCAGCTGTTTTAATTAATGCANATTTGAGTAATCATACGAGGAAGAATGTTGGTTTTTAACGTTTTTCTCTGTCATTAGGATTTATGTACAAACTCTTCTAGCTTTGAGGATGTCTAACATTGTTTGCTAAGCTCTCAAGGAAGCCGAACCACCAGCCTGACATCAATTTTCCATTGTAACGGCACAGCTCTGTTACCAAGAAAAATACACAGGGAAGATGACTTGTAACAGGTATCTATGGTTTTTATTGCAATGACTTTTAAAAATGGAAATTAAGAATAGAGACTTATGTTTATGGAGTATTCATTTAGTACCAAGGAACCGTTAAATGGCTCACACATGTTATCACACTTACTCCATTGACAAACCTGTGAAAAATCTATCCAGTCCTCCTTCCGTTTCTCTCTTTTCGCACAGTGGTCAGAACTTCTTTTCAGTCTGAAGCTTTCTCTTCAGCTTCTCTAGCATCTTCGAAGTCTCAATAAATCTTTCCTGCTCCTGTCTTGAGGTCTGTTTCTCTGCAAACTTGAACTCACACATAAAAAGAAAAAACAGTTTTTTTCTGACAGAATATAAATTTTCTAGGGTTAAAGAACCCTTTGGAAAATGCTTTCTCTCAGACATGTCAAAGATGGAGCTTGCTATACATTGGAATATCAAGTGTTTTGTGCATTTTCATACTGCTAAAGTCATACATTTAGCAGAGAATTGTAAAAATGTGCCTCTGAGAAGTATCATGATTAGCTGCCTTAAGAAAAGCCCTTGATGGGGGCACCTGGATGGTTCAGTCTGTTGAGTGTCTGATTTCAGCTCAGGTCATGATCTCACAGTCCATGGGTTCGAGCCCCACCTTGGGCTCTGTCCTGACAGCTCACAGCCTGGAGCCTGCTTTGGATTCTGTGCCTCCCTCTCTCTCTGTCCCTCCCCCGCTGGTTTTCTCTTTCTCTCTCTCTCAAAAAATAAGTAAATAAACATTTATTTTAAAAAAACTTAAGGTGTCAGTGACACCTTAAGTAATAATTCTCAGCACTATAGTGATGGCTACTATTGTAGCCATTATTGGATTTTATCTATTTGCACCTTTCTGCTAATTCCAACCTTTCACCCACATCCCTAGAAAATTAAAAGGAGGAATGCCTTCAAATAATGGAGTAAAAAAACATAGTGTGAGATAGTAGAAAACATAAAGGCTTTAGAATCAGCAAAATTTGTGTTGGAAATCACAACACCAAACCACTAGTGGAGTCTATGTGACCTTGGACAAGTTATTGACAATCTCTGCCTCAGTTTTCTCACCTGTGAAATGAAGGTAACACTGTGTTCCTTGGGGCTATTGAGGATTAAATAAATGAGCAAATTTATGAAGGTCATGAGAGTTATTGTTTGTTTTGTTTTTAAATTCTTTATTAATCCTGTATGCACAGACAAAAACACATATATATTTTAAAAACAAATTTTAATTTAAAATAATTTAATTGTGGAGACTTAAGATTTATCAAGTTGCTTTTGCAGTGCATATAATAAATAACATTAAATATTAGGCAGACTGTATACATATCCAAACATGCAGACTCCAAAAAACAGAGTCCTCATTCATGGTTAATAAATTTTTTATAGCCTCTGGGCAGCAAATTTTATAAATTCTGTTTGAAAGCTATTTTATTCAAAGCATTATAATACATTTATTATTTAGCTCTAGATATTGCAGTCCTAACCCCTGTAACTATGTATTTTCTTAGAAGTCTCTGTGATTTTCAGCTGTTTTAATTAATGCAGATGTGTGTATACTTATAAATTTATCAGAAATTATGTATAAAGGAGGGAGTGACCTAAGTCTCCACCAACCCAGGATAGATTTTTGCTCCGAAGATAGGAGAAAATATTGGCTATAGTCAAAAAGTTTTCTCTTTGAAAGTCAAAACCTTTCTCGGCTTTGACATTTTTGATGACTTAAAGCACAGAAAAAACAATCTACAAAAATAGGTCTGCAAATATTTTAAATGCCCCTTAGTCTAAAAATTCAAAATATCACAAATATTTTATGCATGTCTCTATGTAGAAAAAAATAGGAAACACATATAATATTCTTCCCTCTTGCCTATAATTCTGGTGCCTATTAAAAACACTGCCCTCTGGAATAATTAACTCTGGGGGCAAGGGATTGGGGGGAGGAGCTAGAAGGGATGAGGAAGAGGGTGTGAAATGGGAAAAAGGATCATCATTGTCACTGATTTTCCATTTATTTTAAGAAAGTATCTCTTTCTTGTGGTTTTTTGTGTCTGAGATGACTGGCCAGTTGAGGGCCTAATAGGTTGGGAAGTCTCCTCGGGGAGGGTTAGAGCAGGCAGGCGAAGCCCTGGAGAAAAACTCACGTTCTCAAACTGCACATCAGCTCTGCCCTTAAGGGCACTGACCCACTGGGAGAGGGAATGACCCGCGGCTGCTTCTCCCCCTCTATCCCCCCACCCTGGGGTGACCCTAATGAACCATCTTTAGATGAATGCTTGGCTTCCATCCTAACTCTAATTTGTCTTTAGCCATTACTGCTCTGCCTTCTGTTAAGGTCAAAACAACACAATGGTTTTTAACATGTTAAATAGTTGTTTTCCCCCTTGTTTTAATGTAAAGCACAGAAAATGAGAAACAAGAAACTTCTTAGGGTCTTTAGAAATAGTGCATTTGAAAATTTCAACATAAAGATCTAGTTCAATTCAGACTTAAATTTAGTTAAATTTAATGTGCCAAGTTTTAAATGACAATTTGGTTCTCTGCATTTTAAAATACGTAACTGTTTACAATATTCTATTTAATGCAGACATATCATAATGTGCATGATAGATAAAATTAAAGGCTTATTTATATATATTTTTATAGAATATAATACAAACATTGCTGTCAAAGAAGTTGTAAAATCATCTAATTTAACTCACTCATTTTTCAAATAAGGAAATTAAGTGAAGAATCGTATTCAGAAACAATTTTTTTTGTATTTTTTAAAAGTCATTGAGCTAGTACACATGGGCATAATTATAAACATTGTTAAATTAAGATAATGATATATTTCTATTTCAGCTGGTAAATTGTTACTGCCCTCAGTCTTCTGAGTACCTACCTATCAGAGCCTTCTGAAACCTTCCTCAGAAGCTCCTGGACCCCTCAACATCAAGCAACTAAAAGGTTGACTCTTTACAAGCAAGAGGCCTTTGGGAGCCAAGCTCATCACCCTGACAAGAGTGTCTTTTCAGAGCTGGTGCCCAAAAGGGTGCAGGCTGTTAACAGTTTTGAGTAGTGCCCCTGCATGCAGTCAGTGACAGCAACTTAAATTCCCAGCTGTACTGGACATTTGTTGGTTGACCTAGTACCCATTCTCACACTCTGCTTCCACCCCCAGGCTATCATCTATCTCTTCTTTCTCACACAGCTCATTTGTTTTGGTAAAAGATGAACCCATTCTGAGCCCCGTGGAAAAGACTCAATTAACTTCAGGTCCTTGGTACTTTCCATCCTCTGGCCACAGGGACCAGAGGGTGAACATGTGACCAGCCAACCAGGCTATTTGGAATGCCAGGACAACACTGCTCTCTCCCCTCCCAGGTCCTGTTGAAATTTGCAACACCCTTATTAAGAGCAAGAGACTCAGTCTTAGAATAAAATTAACATTGTTGACACTAAAGAGATAAGACAGAAGGGCTAAGCAACACAGAGCAAATCAATATAAACTGGGTCCTTCTTGGCATGACTGAGCTACTAGATCAACCAATGCTGAAGTCCTCCCTAATTTGGACTTCCCAGTCACCCGAACCTAAGCATTTCTTTTGTTGTTTAAGCTCATCTGAGTTGGGCTTTCTTTTACCTGAAAGCTTATGGGACCTTTTATATTAATACACTGGTCCCCCAGCAAAGTTTAGCCAAAATTCTCCAGTACAGCCCTTTAGTTAATTATACCACAAAGTTATGAAACAAAGCAGAATTTCTCAAAATGTGTTCTGAAAAATGGCTAAAATAAAAAATACAAGAAACAAGTGTTGGCAAGGATATGGAGAAAAAGGAACCCTCTCACACTGTTGATGGAAATGTAAATTGGTGCAGCCACTGTGGAAAACTGTATGGAAGATTCTCAAAAAAATAAAAAGAGAACTACTCTATGATCCAGCAACTACACTACTAGGTATTTCCCCAAAGAATACAAAAATATTAATTCAAAGGGATACATGCACCCCTATGTTTATAGCAGCATTATTTGCAATAGCAAACTATGGAAGCAGCCCAAGTGTTCATCAACAAACGAATGGATAAAGAAGGTGATTATATATGTGTAATATATATTATAATATATGTATATGTAATATACATATGTAATATATGAAATATTATGTGTACATTAACATGTATATTAAGTATATTTATTATATATATATTACTCAACTATAGAAAGAATGAAATCTTACCATTTGCAATGACATGGATGGAGTTAGAGACTATCATGCTGAGCAAAATAAGTCAGTCGGAGAAAGACAAATACCATATGATCTTACTTGTATTTGGAATTTAAGAAACAAAACAAATAAGCAAAGAAAAAAAAAGAGCGAGACAAGCCAAGAAACAGAGTCTTAACTGTAGAGAACGAACTGATGGTTACTGGAGGGGAGGTGGGTGGGCAGACTGATTCCCTGTCCATGTCTGAGGACCTTGGCAGGCCTATTGACTTTTCTACTTTTCTTGGGAAGATCTTTAAATCTCTTTAAATAGCATTAATTCGGAAAACAGAAGAACTTCTGTTCTTTCCTTCCCCTCACCATTCACCTACTCACCAGCTGCTAGGGGAAAGGTGGGGTGGGGGTAAATCTGTCAGATTTTGTAGATAAAAATACAGGATCACTACTTAATTTGAATTTCAGATGAATAACAAATAATTTTTAATATAAGTATGTCCCAAATATTGCATAGGATATACTTATAATAAAAAATTGCTCATCATACATCTGAAATTCAAAATTAACTGAGCATCTTGTATTTTATCTGGCATCCCTAGGTGAGCACAGGGAAAAGAGGTTACTTTTTTTAATAGTCTCTACTTTCTTGAGTGACTTCACATTCCTTGGGCATGGCGAATGGTAAAGGTGACTCATATGTGCCAGTTTGGGGAGTTCTTTGCATCTACTCTCAGGATCTGAAGGATACTCGCCATTCCCTCAGGATGCCTACCCCATTTAGCTCTTAGTCTGCCAGCTGTGGGACTGGCAGTCACAACCCTCTACGTTGTCTCATGGGAAGCAATGAGATATCTTTGTCCCCGCGCAGCAGCAAGTTCCTAGATTGGCCACCAAAGCGCTAATGAGCCAACTTTTGCATCTCCATTTTCAGGGAAGGCATCAACCTCAGTCTGCAGTGTTCCGAAATATGGGAGCACACATCTCCTCAAGCAGTCGCCCTGAAGCCACTGTGTTTGATGTTGAAGGTAGCAACTTTCCCAAGGAGAGAAAGTGAGGACCCCATCAGACAGCTGCTAGTCTTTCCTCAGAAAATCTCACAAAACCCTCCTCCTCTGAAAGGATCCATAAATTGTGGAATAGATTCCCAGATATTATGCTTGTAGAGTCTGTGCAGGGTGACTTAGCAACTCACTAGAGAATTCAGCAGTTACTTTATCTTGATGCCTAGTTGAAATTTCAATTTACATTCTGTTTTATAGGTTTCTTTTCTGGGAGAATTCTCACAACTTTTAATATAGCATACATTATGAGTCTACACGAAGGGGTGGGAATTTGCAGTGGTTCCCAAATGTTTTTAATTACATAAACTTTTTTCTTTTTTTTTTTTTTTTCAGGAGATTTGAATAACATTGCTGTTCTGTAGCACAGAGTTGGGGACGTATTGCCCTAGAACATAATATGTTTTGGTGATCAAGAGCAAGATTAAGAGGCCTGAGTCCAGATTTGAATTCCAGCCCTGCCACTCCCTGTGTACCCTTAGGCTCTGTGCCTCAGTTTCTTTAATTATAGAGAATAGTATCTACTTCACTGAGTTGTTATGGAAGTGACATTAGCCAAAACATGGTGAAGCTCCTGGAACAGTGCCTGGCACAGAACATGTGCTCAATAAACATCAGCTGCTATTTGCAGTAACCGCATCGGTGGCAGAAGTAGTAGTACTGGGGCTGCTTAGACAAATTGTTATAAAATGGCAGAGTTTTAAATGCGTTGAGACACTGTGTCATTTTGCAAATCCCCGTGTTTCTAAATTTACAGACATGAAAAGCAAACGTTTCCATACATTTGAATATGGGTAAGTGAATCAAAATGCCCCAAGTCCTTTAAATGATACTATAAAGTTTGTATCCTCTTGTGTTTAGAAACACAAAACTTTTTTGAAATGTTGAACATCATTTTCACCGTTAGAAGATTATATAATTAGGGATTACTTTTATTGAGATCACTGGGTAGTTTTTAGAGAAGGGAAAGAGCTTAATCCGAAAGAAAAAGAACATCCTTAGCAACTTCAGGTGAGAATAATGGTTGCAATACGCAAAATTGCATAACCCAATTTCTAAAAGTGTACCATCATTCCTGTCCTGTGATTTTTCACCCATCGCAGCTCTGCCTGAAGCCCCTGTCTCCTGAGAGTACGAAACAAGCACATCACTGGGCTTGCATTTTGAGCAGTGCATTTTGAGCACATCTTGCACGTGAAACTCAGAAAGGGCAGAGAGAAAACAATAAAAAACACCAAGCTNGAGGGGGGATGGGCATGGAGGAGGGCACTTGTGGGGATGAGCACTGAGTGTTATGTGGAAACTAATTTGACAATAAACTATTTGTAAAACAAAAACAAAAACAAAAACAAAACAAAACAAACAAAAAAAACCCACCAAGCTCAGCCAGCACACACCTCAAGACCACTCATGTTAGACAGATGGTTGTAGCTTCACTTGCAGTAAATGGCACAAGGAAAGGTGGGCTCTGCATAAGCTGGTGAAAAGTCCCAGTCAGAACGTTTGGTTCTGAGTAGTGCAGAAACTGAGTGAGCAATTCGACAGACTGTATTGTTATTGTTGTGAACTGTGCCTCTCCTACTTTCAGTAAAAGTGATGTGTTCAAGTCCTAACTGTTAGCACCTTGGAATGCCGCCCTATTTGAAGACAGGGTCTTCCCAGAGGTAATCAAGTTAAAATAAGGCCTTTAGGGTGGGCTCTGCTCCACTAGGACCGATGTTCTTACACAAGAGGGAAATCTGGACACAGCCATCCACAGAGGGAACATGATGGGAAGGGATACAGGGAAAAGATGGCATCTACAAACCAAGGAAGGCTGGAAGCTACCAGAAACTGAGAGAGAGAACAGAGCAGATCCTTCCCTACAGGCTTTGCGGGGAGCATGGCCCAGCTGACACTCAGCTTTCAGACTTCTTGCCCTCACCACTGTGAGAGGACACATCTCCATGGTCCTAACCTACAGTTTGTAGTACAGTTACAGCAGCCCCGAGAAACTAATAAACTATATGAAAGTATGTCTCTCCAAACATGCTAATTACTAAACATGGCTGTCCTATACTTTTTCCTGCCTACTGCCAACGGGTCATCAAAGCTCAGGACCTCCCCTTTGAAGTTGGTAGAAATTCTATGTAGAAGAAGCCCACACCACATCATGAAGATACAAGGGAGATAAACTGACAAGAATGCCATTTTAGTATTCTCAACTTTTTAAAAAGTTTATTTATTTCTGGGAAAGAGAGAGACAGAGAGAGAGACAGAGCATGAGCAAGGGAAGGGCAGAGAGAGAGGGAGACACAGAATTTGAAGTAGGCTTCAAGCTCCGAGCTGTCAGCACAGAGCCTGACACGGGGCATGAACCCAGCAACTATGAGATCTTGACCTGAGCCAAAGTTTGGATGCTTAACCAACTGAGCCACCCAGGTGCCCCTCGATTTTTATTTCAAATGGTTAAGAGAGTATCTCTTTTACTGAAGGGGTCACAGGTATATTCTTCTGAGGTTGCCACATTTAAAAAGAAAACATTATTGTTAGAAACCAGCCATGTTACATGAAGAATACAGGCACGCCTCAGAGTACTACAGGTTTGGTTCCAGACCACTGAAATAAAGCATGTATCACAAAAAAGAGAGTCAAATGCATTTTTGGTTTCCCAGTGCATATAAAAGTTATGTTTACACTATACCATAGTTTATTAAGTGTGCAAAGCATTATGTCTAAAAAGCAATGTACATACTATCAATTAGAAATTACTTTATTGCTGAAAAAAGCAAACCATCATCTAAACTTTCAACCAGTCATAATCGCTAATCACAAATCATGATAACAAATACAATAATAATGAAAATTTTTTGAAATATTGCCAGAGATACCAAGATATGACACATAGACATGAAGCAAACAAATGCTGCTTTAAAAAAATGGCATTGATACACTTGCCCATCACAGAGTTGTCACGAACCTTCAATTTAAAAAAAAAAAAAGCAGTATCTGTGAAGCACAATAAAGTGGCACACAAAAAGACAAGGTGTGTCTCTAAATTTTGATTACAATGAATAAATCCAGGGATCCAAGCAGTGATAGCAAACCTGCAGCCTTTACTGGGTCTGATCCATTCCCGGTAACAAACAGGTGGAGAGCTGAGCCAGCTCAGCCCTGTGCATGCCAGCCCTCTGAGCCACCCTGGTGCCCTCACTACCAGGCTGAACTAGAGCAAAGCAGAGGGAAGAAGTAAGCTGCTTTCACAGGTTACCTGCCTCTGCATGACCTGACCCCTGGCTATCTGCTGAAAATGTCCTCCTAATAAAAAAGAAATGGCTGAAATTTTTGGTGGCTTAATTGTTGTAAGATCCCTGGTAAAGCACTTTCCTCAAAGCATACCTCAGAAAATTCTCACAGGGGTTCAAAACATTTTCCTTTTTTTTTCTATTGTTCTCTTCTCTTCGATCTTCCTGCAAAACATCCTACAGAGATCTTTACTTCTCAGGCCTGTAATCGGAGTAGGGGCGCATGTCAAGTCCAAAGTCTCCAGATAGAAAGATTAGACCAAAGAAAATAGGGCTGTAAATTTCATGGGATCTGACACTGGCAACAGTAGCTCTGGAGCTTTGCACGAGGACCTTCTCCATCTGGTTACAGAACCTCAGTTTCCTATGCATGAAAGGAGGAAATTGTACTGTATGGCTTCAAACGACCCTTGCACCTTGAAAATCTTATGACTTTGATTCTTTACTCACACAAAAAAGTAGGGTATGAAGTGCCCAGGTGGCTCAGTCCAGTAAGTGTTCCACTCGTGATTTCAGCTTGGGTCATGAGCTCACGGTTGGTGAGCTAGAGCCTGCAATCAGGCTCCATGTTGACAGTGCAGAGCCTTTGGGATTCTCTGTCTCCCTCTCTCTGCCCCTCCCCACTCATGCTCTCTCTCTCTCTCTCTCTCAAAATAAATAAACTTTAAAAAAAAGTGTAAGATACGGATGCTGCAATGATCTCACATTTTAGGTTAATTTTAGAGAGAACAAAAAGAAGCAGCATCACTAAAAAGATGGAGACATTACCAAAGGAGAGTCGAGGGCTTTTGTGGTAGATTCCTGAGGAAAGTGTTACAATATTAAATGATCTTGTATGAAAATAGAGAAGTAAGACTTGCAAGTGCAAGAGACTAAGCCATTCCCAGGTAGTGGGTCCCACTGGACAAGCAGAGGCCTTGGTGTCTCTCGCTCTTTCTGGCTCACTTTCTGCACTTCATATTCCATCAGATTTGAGTCCACAGTCCTTCTATAATTAGTGGACTATCTCTCTGTCTCTATCTCTCTCTCTCTCATTCTCAGATGAAACAAAACTCTTACTTCACCCTGAAGATACCCCTTATATTCTTGCATTAGATCAGATGAGGTATCAGGCTCCCAGGAGGAAAGAGACGGCTTGCCAAAATTACAGTAATTCAAAGGGGCTTAATAAAGATGGATAAAAAGGATAGTGCAGTAGCCCAAAATTGGTAACAGAGCTTGTATCTGTGTTCCAAAGGAAGCGGACAGGGAGAATTGTGAACCGGAAGGAAGAGTGGTTCAGCCTGGAGGCTGCCAGCCTGAAGCAACAGTGAAGACAGGGAGCCAAAGGAATAAATACGCTTGAAGCTAATACAGGCATGTTGGGAACACTTCAATCCTTGCCAGTTGAAGTACTTCCTGAAATAATTCTCTTAATGTCCCCAATCTGGTAAAAATGTATCCTTACTGAGGAAAAAGCCAGAGGTAGAAAATTTTGTGCCAGAGCACACTCAAAGCAATGCAGAATTTTTGGTGTGGGATAGATATAAGTAGGAGAATCTGAAATGATTCCTTACTCCCAGAATAAGCTCCTCTACCTGAGATAAAAAGCTCGTCAAAAAAAAAAAAAAGTTCTAACAGTTTGCTACTTGTTATTTTTTGTAATTAAATAAAAGAGAGACTGGTTTTTTCTTTGTATACACTCAATGTGAATACAGTTAAGCAGTGACCAAACTCCTAGACTGAAAACAGGGGGAAGTGACTCTTGAGCCCTCTTTTAAACAGCCAGCATTTGTTTCAGCAGGCCATTGGGGTCCCACTTCTACAGTCTTAGCATAGAGGTATTTCAGTCCAAGAANGTCTAACCCCGGGTAGCAAATATATGGCAAAAGGTTTCCACTTTTCACTCCCATACTCACAAGACTATGTGACTAATCAACTGTTTCTAATTCCTAGAAACTGTGAGATATGATAGTGTCTCTGTCAACAAATTCTCTGTTAACCAAAGGAATTAGCTTCTGCATCCTTCCTCTTTTAGTCCCTTCAGGCCTTTCAAAATGGTATTAGTACATACTACAAAAACCTTGTTAGAGCCTATTGCAATAAGTCATTACACATAATAATTGTTCACTCCCCTACAATTAACCTTCTGCTGGCATTGCTCATAAATTAATGTTTCTCTTTCTTATCTGCTCCTATGAATCTTGTAACATCCCTAGGGCTAAGGAGTAATCATAACTAATTAACATTTATTCTTCAGGTAAGTCATGCTATAAATACTCTGGTAAACAATGTGTTTTCTTACTAGCTTGTCATTTACAACCTAAGCCAGAATTCTTCCACTTCAGAATGAAAACAGAGTTTAATTGAAGCAAGGAGAACATCAGCTTAGGGGTATATAGCATTCCTTCTCTGTCTTATGCTTTAAGATACATCAGATGAAATCCTGAAATACCTATGTTGGAGCTGGGGAGCTGAGGGCAGGGAGAAGCTTTCCTGATGTTGAAGATACAGGTAATTTTTAAGGTAATGTAAGATGCTTAAAAAACTTGTTATATACAATAAGTAGGTAACAAATATAAACCAAGATTAGCTTCAAGGGGGTGTAAACAATTACATGATGACTTACTTTATGGTCCATTCAATAGTTCAATAATTGTTAATCATTACCAAGCCAAACATTTGCCAGGCACTGCTATTGGCATTGTGTAGAGGCTCTTCCTAAACTTTAGAAGTTTCCAGAAGGACAACTACCAGATAACTCCACATACTACCTCTAGATCAGTCTGAAACAGGTGGGATAGGGATTAGCGTGGATAGATCATAGATCCAGCCCAATTTGACTTTTCCTATAATTTTGCAGCATTTTTATTGTACATATTGATTTACTCAAACATATAACAATAATACTACCCAATCCAAACCCTTTGATCTGAGTGATGCTAAAGAATATGTATAAACAGACAAAAATAAACATTCCAACTGAAGTCCTGTCTGTTCATCTGATTAAAATTCTGTTTTTTGAAAGATGGATGCTTTGGTCAAATAGTTGACTTTTCTACCCTGTGTAAAGGGCTAAATCGGTTTCTCTAATATCAAAGTTTCCTTTTCCACCAATTTTATTCACTATCCTGCTGCCCAAAGTCCCGTGTCTAAAGATACCAGTCTAATACCACGCAGTCCGATGATAATAATGCTGAGTGCTTGCCAACAAGAAAGAATGCTCATGGAATATGATGCCTAGTGACTAAACTATTTTAAAATGCTACTGGTTTGCTTTGTTTCTAGAGGATAAACACCCAGGAACAATAATAAAAGTTCAAAAAAGCCAAATTACTTCTTCCCTCTTTGACCACATAAATTACCTCCTTCTTTATAAACAAGTGATTATTACAAAGTGGGTTAAAAGGAGTTTAAATTTAGGTTTCATTTAGAATTTCTCGGCCACATATTTTGTTTTTCTGCTATTATTTAAACATTATTTTGTTGCACACATCATTCCAAGTACTTACACATTGTTGTGATTTTTTAAAATGTAGGTAGAAAGCAACGGAGGGGAAACATAGCACAGGTTACGAAAACGGTCACTGAAACCAAATTTATCTCAGGAAGAAAAGGAAACCAACAGTGCAGCTTAAGCAAAAAGACTTTTCTAATATTGTACTTGCTGACTCTGGGGTGACTGACAATTAGGAGAGTAAACACATCCACCCTTTTCTACTTTTGGAAATACCTTCCCTTTAAACTCATCATACAGAATCTTACCTTAGAGGGGACGATCACAGGCTACTATATCACTGCTCCTTTATTCAAACTAAAAACCATACCTTGGTGTTTATAAAAAGTTAAATCAAATCCAGAAAGCCAAATAAGAGACAAATAGCGGAAAAAGAAGGAAACCAGATGTATCTGAAGGCTTTTTTTTTTTTTTAATCTCTTTGGCTTCAGCTAAGGTTGAGGTTAGCCTGAGCATTGCGTGCCATTCTTGAAGGGCCCTAAGGGCTGACTCATTTGCTTTATCATTTCTTGTGAAAACGAGAGGTGGCAACCATCACTGGAGAGCAAAGGGTGACTTGGTGACTGATCTCTTTACTAAAATGAGGAAAGCAATCACACGCGATGCTCAGAATCTCCCCGCTTCCAGAGAAACCCAGCAGCTTTATAGAAAGGAAGTTATTTCTATCTAAGAAGACAGGTGGCAACTGAAAATACAAATGAAGAAAAGAAAAATAAACATCTTTTTCAGATATGTATCAGCAGTTACAAATAATGAATATTATTCCATTTTTCTTAACTGCATATTGCAAGTCAAAATAGACTTGATCGTTGTGTTTTTAAAGTTCTGTCTTTTTAAAGTTCCCTTTCTAAATACACCACTTCACTCTTAACTGTCCAAAGAACCCGTTAGAGTTTACTTCCTCTAAAACAGGTGCAACTTTAATAGAACAGTGGGGGCAAAGGCAACCCACTCACCCGAAGTGTTGAGGAATGAGCATGGGTGCAGTGAGCAGAGGAGGTAGGAAGTGATAAATGCCCTAAGAGAAGTCATGGGAAGGTCAAAGTCCCTTCTCTCCTGAGGCAGTGGGGCTGGACCTTTGATTGAGCTGAGCTGCAGAGACAGACACTGATGTCCTTCCCTGTGGATTTGGGAAGGAAACAGCAAGAACAACAACCTTGGTTGAGCACTTAACTGAAGTGGGAGAGACAGACACTGGTTGTTGTTGTTGTTTTTTAAGTTTATTTATTTTGAAAGAAAGAGAGAGAGAGAGCACAAGCTGGAGAGGTCAGAGAGAAAGACAGAATCCCAAGCAGGGTCTGCACCATCAGCACAGAGCCCAATGTGGGGCTTGAACTCATGAATGGTGAGATCATGACCCGAGCTGAGATCAAGAGTAGGACGTTTAACTGGACTTTGCCACCCTGGCACCCCTGAGACAGACACTTTTCTAAACAACTTACAAGCATATCTATTTTAATCCTTAAAACAACCTGGAGAAGTAAATATTATTATCCCAGTTCTAGAAATGAGGAAGTTGAGACACCAAGTTGAAGGAGAGTAAAACTAATGATATCCAGGAAGACTCATCCCATTGCCATCCTGCAGTCCCCATGTTTCAAAAGCACACCTGTGTTCTATGTTACTAATCAACATTTTTGTATTACTTCAACTAGTAAAACACATTCTCTTCTATTATCTCAATTTATCTTCATTAACACATTGATAGGGTGCTCTTGTTAGTAAGCTTGTTACTCAGGTGAGAAAAATGAGTCTCGAGATTGCTCATCCAGGAAATGGTAGAGCCTCAACCAGAACAAATTCTGTGCCCTCAATTCTTCTGTTCTTTCAGTTTGGCCTCTTGCCTTTCATCTCTGCTCCCCTCCTCTCCTTATGATTCATGGGAAGGCTGTGATGTCTGTAAATTCTCACATCCACCTGCAGCCAAAATTGAAGCTTTAGTCCATCAGCTTTCCAGCTTTGATTCCTGTTAACACATAGAGGCCCTTAGGAGGAAGGGCACTTTAATCTTTCATCGGCCATTTGCACTTCAGTGAGACCAAGGGTCTGAGATCAGGCTTTTTTTTTTTTTTAATTTTAACATTTATTAATTTTTGAGAGAAAGAGATATCATAAGCAGAGGGGCAGAGAGATAGGGAGACACAGAATCAGAAGCAGACTCCAGGCTCTAAGCCATCAGCACAGAGTTCAACGTGGAACTCACGATTCTTGAAACCATGACCTGAGCTGAAGTCAGCCGCTTAACCAATTGAGCCACCCAGGCATCCCTGAGATGGGGCTTTCTTAAACTCTACTTCTTAGAGCAGTCTTCGGTTCACAGCAAAACTGAAGGGAAGGTACAGAGATTTCCCATACACCCTTTGCCCCTACACAGGCACAGCCTCCCCCAGCAGCAATATCCGCCGCTAAAGCAGAACATTCGTTAGAATTGATGGATGTACAGAAACAGTTCATTATCACGCCAGATCCATAGTTCATATCAGGAATCACTTTTGGTGTTGCATATTTTATGGGTTGGATGAATGCATAATGACGTGTATCCACTACTACATTATCACACAGAGGAGTCTCACTGCCCTAAAAATCATTTGTCTTCTGCCTATTCATCCCTTCCTGCACCCTAACTCCTGGAAACCATTGATCTTATCTTATCTATCTCTCTAAAATCAGTTTTTCATTGGAGTAGATGAGCATAAAAACAACAAAGAAAAAAAAACATAAAAACGAGGGCATTTAATACTTAAGGTATATAGGGTGATGTGGGTTGGGAAATTAAAGATCTAAAGATAAACCCTAGCAACCTTATAAGTCAGGTAGAGACACACCTCTCTCTGCCTCACCCATGCCCACGTCTTTCTGAGACTCAGCTCATTCAAACCTTTTTAGCTCTGAAAACCAATGTTGAAACAAAATCTTACATTTATATACATAAAATATTAACTAAAAATGTGATTGAAAGAAGTTTCTTAGAATGAAAGTTTAACTATTTTAACGAAAGTTATAGTTTTACATGCACTTCAGGATCAACGTCTGCTGGGAGGATCCGATCTATTCTTTTTAAATTTTTATTTATTGTATGGCATTAAAAAAAATCCAATATCTGCAAACGGTTCTTTGAGCATGAGCGTGAGCAAGGGAGGGGCAGATAGAGCAGGACACACAGAATCCAAAGCAGACTCCAGGTTCGGGGCTGCAGCAAACAGCTGATGCAGGGCTCCACCATGAGATCATGACCTGAGCTGAAGTCAATGCTTAACCAAGTGAGCCACCCTCACTTGGTTGGGTGACTCTGCCAGTGGTCCTTTAAAAGAACTCGCCTTGCAGTCTCGGACTATTTCCATTAAGCTGAATCAGAACTTTTGAAGGGCACTAATTTCTTGCATTCTTTAGTATAAATACAAAAGTCTGACACATATCTAAAATGTACAGTTAGCATTAACGCCATCTGTATAAAAATATCAAAATATGACCAACTTTTGTGCTCAATTGCTTCTATCTGAGTGCTGATGCATGAGAAAAACATTCACCAAAAGGCATTCCTGGGTCTTGCCAGGAACACAATCATGTAAGCATTATCATGGTGTACTTTTAGTGGCATGCATTTATGGGCTTAACTCTTACAAATGTGAAGCTATAAACCTTTTTAAATAAATCTCATATCTGCAAGAGTAATATATGAACAGAGCCAGGGTAAACTCCTGAAGAGAAGACCATTGAAGAGGACTAGCCTTGCCAGTTATTAGAAGATATTATAAAGCCCTAGTAATTAAACTGTGTTGGAATTGATAGACAATGAACAAGAACAGGGTACAGAAATAGACCCAAATATATATGAGACATGAATATGATAAAGTTGAGCACTTCAGTGTAAAAAAGATGACTTTACCATTTCTGGGGGAAAAAAGCCATATGGAAAACAACAAAAAAAGAACCTGGATCTTCTCATCCCTTATGTCAAAATACATTTCTGGTGCAGGGATGTGCTAGACCTGGCATACGCTGGCAGGAGCCCATCGTGCACATCTTTTCCTAGCCAACTCTGTGTTCCGTTCACACTGATAGCTGATAATTGGGCGGGATGGGAGTGTTTACACTTCGGTAATTGGCAAATACTACAGATCAGGCCTTTGGTTGTTTTTTGAGACCCAATTTTCCAGTCACCACTGCTCTTGGAAACAAATCATACAAGACACGAACCAGAAGATAGCATGAAGATTTTTCTTTCAATAATCTTAGAGGTGGTAGAGAAAGGTTTTTATACAATCCAAAATATTTTTTAAAAGAGACACTTAAAAAAAGTAAAAATCTTCTACTCTGAAAAAATTCTATAAGTAATATGAAAACTAAAATGTCAAAATAGGGAAAAATAAATATACATATAAAAAAGGGCTCATTTTCTTATACAAGGAGCTCTAACAAATTAATGGGGGAAAGCTGAGCAATTTAATATAAAGATGAAAGACAGCAATTGACAGTTTACAGAAACAAATATAAACGGCTAATAAATATATGAAAAACATGCTCAACCTCATGCATAACTAGGAAATGAAATATATATATATATTTTTTTAATCTATAAAGTGCTAAAAATCTAGTGTGGGCTGTGATGTTGAGGGTGGATGTGGGGGAGTCCATTCATTCAGTGTGCGACTTTGTTAAATTAAGCTTAACATTATTAAGTAAAATTTACAATTCACAGTCTTTCTAACTCAGTAATTTTACATCAGGAATTTGTTTTATAGACTTTCAGAGTCTCATAAAAATGAGCAGACATGGATGATTGTAACAATACTGTGTTTGTAGTAGTTACCTATTACTACATAAGAAATTACCCCAAGACTGAAAAAGCTTGAAGTCATATTAAACATTATTATCTTATACAATTTCTGTGTCTCAGGAGTTGGAAAGCCACTTAGCTGGGCAGGTATTTTTCAGGAGACTGTAGTCAAGGTGTGGGCGGAGGCACCTGAAGGTCTGACTGGGGCAGGAAAATCCAGTTCCAGTGTGACTCACTCATATGGCTGACAAGTTGAAGGAAGTCTCAGTTCCTCATCCCAAAGACCTCTCAGTCGGATTGATGGAGCGTCCCCATGACACGGTAACTGGCTTCCACCAGACTGAGTGACCCTTGAGAGAGCAAGGCCGAAGTCCCAATACATTTTATGATCTACTCCTGGAAGTAATCCATCACCATATCCATAATATCTTCTTGTTACACAAGTTAGCTCAATCCAGTGAGGGATGGGAATACACCAAGGGCATGAATACCAGTGGGGGAGACTCACTGGAGGCCATCTTTTGAGACTGATCGCAACATCCACTAGTCATGTGCAGGCTACATACATTTCTTAACTTAATGAAATGTCGTAGAACCTTTGAAAAGAAGGAAGCGGGAGCAACCTAAATGTGCTGCTATGGGAAAAATGCCCTAATGTGAAGCACTCATTTATGTCTTTATAATAAGAATCTCTGAGTATTCTTATAAATAAAGGCCTATATGCATAGCTGCATAATTATATACATAAAGGTACACAATTTCTGCAACAGTTCATAAGGAGTTTTATTAGTGGGCAGTGGGGAGGTGGTAGTGGTAACTTTGTTTTATGCACTGGTAATGTTTGAAAAAAATGTTACTATGCACATATAGTGCGTTCATAATTTTAAAAGCTAGCTTAAACATATGCTTCACAGATATTTACAGGACAGATAAACAAAGGGGGATATCATTTTAGCCAAGCTCAGACAGGCTTCCTTCTTACTCTAGCTCCTGCTCAGAGGTGCTAAGAGATAAGCAGGAAAAACACAAGAGGGTTTTCTGAATTGAGGATTGAGTGCTATGAAGTCTCCCTAATCTCCAGGTCTCCAGACTCTGCAAAAAATGAGACAGGAATTATCCCAGAGTCAAACTCTGCTGTGGTAGATTTCTCCCTATTCTGAGGTCACAGAGTCCTATGGCAGTGAGAACATGCAGGAATGGCAAGGTTCGCAGTGGGTAGCAGTTACACAGGGTCACTCCACCATGAAAAGCCTCTCAGCACCTCTGTGTTAGTGAAACTCAGCTCCCATGGATTCCCAGAGCATCTGCTGCCGGGAAAGCAGGGCATGTGAACCTCTATCCTGGAAGATCCTCAGGGACCACAGCTGCAAGAGTGATCACTCTTGATGGAGTATCACGATGGGAATGTGGATGCAGGAAAGCCTGTGCTGTTTATTACAAGGTCAAGCTTGTATTACAAACTTGTATTATAAGATCAAGAGGAGTTCTGCTGGGTTGAGGGAGAGGGCAGCTGAGAAGCGTCTGTAGCGAGCGTGAGCAAGATAGAGTTACAGATTTTTAAGGAATCTTCCTAATAGCTTGTATCAAAATGCCAAAACCACAGTGATAATAATTATAACAATGCAGTTGATGTTTATTGAATGCTGATTATTCATTTACTAATTGTGTCTATTTTACAGTTTAAAATGCTGAGAATAGGAAAAGACCAGCAATCTTCCCAGGGGTATTACATAACCTTTTTTTGAATTTCAGTTTTAACAAATAATTAAACACTTTTTTGAATCAAACATTTTAAAGTTTTTAAATTTATTTTGGGAGAGAGAGAGCAGGCACAGGGGGTAGAGTGGCTGGTGGAGGGGAGAGACGATTACAAGCAGGCTCCGCACTGTCAGTACAGACACCGACGAGGGCCTCAAACTCCCAAACCATGAGATCATGACCCGAGCAGAGATCAAGAGTCAGATGCTTAACCAACTGAGCCACCCAGTCTCCCCTGAATCAAACATTTTAAAAGTACTTCTGCTCAAGAAATCAGAAAACTACTGCTTTGCTGGTCTAACACTGAACCAGTGAGCAGAACTTACAGAAGGGCAAATTTCTGTTCAGTATAAAGTATAAAGTTATTCATAATTGAAGTGTTAATTATGGAAGGACATTTCCTGAGACAGAAAGCTCCCCATCACTGGAAGTGTTCAGGCAGAATCGCAACTGCCACCTGTTAAGTATATTCTAGACAAATATGAGTAGCACCCCGTTGGTTCCTTTCATATCTAAGCTCTGATGTTGCCACTGAGAATTAGAGGCTTCACGTCTGTTACCCTTCAGGTTGAACTGAGCTGAGTCTGCCGATTACAGAAGACGTGATTAGATTTCCCAAGATTGAGGGGTTTTAGTAATAATAGTAAATATATACATAGCACTTAATTATGTGCCTGGCACTGTTTTAAGTGTACTACGTATATTAACATACACGATCCTTTCTATCACCCTAATGAGGTGTGTATTATTTATACAGAATTATCTAAGATCCTAACCTCAAAATCTGACTCCCAAATCCATGCTCTTCAACACTGTAATATTGCAGTGAGATAGCTGCAATTTATCCCTACAAGGGGAGAAGAGTTTAGCTCAAACACTGCAGATAAATGAATAAACAGACACAGGAAGTGGTTTTTTATGTAATAGGGAGTTTCTGTCCATGTTTCCAGTTCTGTCTCCAAATCACAGGTTGATACTTTGAAAAAATCAGTGCCAGAAAAGTCTCGATATTATTAACATTCCTTATTTCTGAATTCAGTACAAGTCAGTTTAACCTAAACATTTTAACTTAATGGAGAAAAAAAGAGATAAGGAGAAAATCTTAAAAACAGGTTAGTAGAGTGTAAGTTCCCTAGCCTTTTTTTTTCTTTATTTTTTGCATAACAATAGGATTTGTTTTCACAGATCAACAACCTTGCACATTTACAGGTTCCTTATTGAATGCAAACCATGGTCAAGTGCTAAAGGTGGCCAACTGTAAGGCAAAGTCACTCTGACTCAGGAGCTTTCCCACCTCAGTGATTCAGAGTCAGACTACNGCCCAACACAGGGCTCAAACCCACAAACTGTGAGATCATGACCTGAGCTGAAGTCAGACGCCCAAACAACTGAGCCACCCAGGTGCCCCCTCATAGGAATACTTATAATACTGAGTAAGTTAACTCATGTAATTTTAGAACAGTGCCTGATACCCAGTAAATCACCAGTTAGGTTAGCTATTAATGTTAGCTAGTATGAGGAGAAATAGTGCATTTATTATTATTTTTAAATGTTTATTTTTTTATTTTTTAAGAGATTGTGAGCAGAGAAGGGGCAGAGAGAGAGGGAGACACAGAATCTGAAGCAGACTTCAGGCCTCTAAGCTGTCAGCTTAGAGCTGGGCTCTAAGACACAGAGCACGACGCTGGGCTTAAACTCATAAACAATGAGGTTATGACCTGAGCCGAAGTTGGATGCTTAACTGACTGAGCCACCCAGGTGTCCCAGAAATAGAGCATTTAAATGGAAATCTAAACTTACAAAGACATAAATGATACTGCTGAGCAGTATGTGAGAATCACATGAATTACAGATACTAACTATGCTTGGGGTCAATGTGTGGTGAGATGGATACAGAGAGAGCACTGGGGCTGACTGTCAGGGTGGGGAGGTTTCTGCACGTCCAGGAAACAAATTCTTTTGCCCACCTTTGATGTGGCATACTTTCAAATGCTGTCATGAGTCTGTGCTGTACACTTGACCATAAGGGAAAAAACAAAAAACAAAGAAGAGCATTGAAAAGTTAAACAGTGTTAAATAAAAGAACTAAAACACACAGAGGGTAACATGTTATTTCCTTCTGTAGTAAATAAATACATATATGTGTATGTGTGTATATATTTGTATATATATGTGTGTGTGTGTGTGTGTATACATATACAAGAAAACCTTGGTTTGTGAGCATAATTCATTCAGAAAACATGCTTGTAATTCAAAGCACTTGTATTTTTTTTAATAATTCTTTTTTTTACATTTTTTAAATGTTTTTTATTTATTTTTGAGAGAGAGAGAGAGAGCGTGAACAGGGGAGGGTCAGAGAGAGAGGAAGACACAGAATCTGAAACAGGCTCCAGGCTCTGAGCTAGCTGTCAGCACAGAGCCTGACACAGGGCTCGAACCCACGAACCATGAGATCAAGACCTGAGCCAAAATTGGACGCTTAACTGACTGAGCCACCCAGGTGCCCCTTAAAAAGACTTTTAAACAAGCACTTCACGAAAGAGTCACACGGATGTTGACTACATTACAGTAATGAAAAACTCTTGTCCTATACTGTATTTAATTGAACTGGCAATAAGGCAGCAGAGGAAAGGGTCTCCATCCACTGGCAGCCTGACCTAGAATGAATCAAAGCATTCCAAAGCTTACTCTTGTAGAGAAAAGCAAAGGACTGTCCGTAGGTGCTTTGAAGTGACAAAAAATACACTAGTGTCAGTTGTGAGCCCCTTCCAACATTCTGAAAAATCACTGATTTCTACCAAACACCATGGATTGGGACTGAGCATCGAGCATGGAAGATGATCACCCACAATCCCGCAGCTAGTGAGTGACAGAGAGAGAGAGAGAGAGAGAGAGAGAGAGAACCATTGGGTCAGTTGTGATCATGTGATGTTTGGCATCACGTACTACTCATTGCAAGACGTCGCTCATTTTTTGCCAAGTTAAAATTTATTAGAAATGTTTGCTTGTCTTACAGAATACTTGCAGAACAAGTTACCCGGAAACCAAGGTTTTACTGTATATGTGTTTAATATTTCGATATATGTGTAAATATCTATTACTGAATTGTTTTCCACTTTTCCAGCTAAATTTCTCCTTCAGATGACTCAAATTTCTTAGCTTTAAAAATAATGATTATTTTTGACATTGACCAGAAAAAGTGAAAAGCAATTTACTGAAGCATCGCTGTGTCAGGTAAACACGTGTGGGCATTTACAGTTCCAGCTGGAAGGGAAACAAGTGTATGTTCTTCCAGACGAATCTCAACTACTCCTTCAAGTGTGAACTACTCATTTGTCTACTTTTCTATCTCATGACTTGTTTTAATGTGTTTGGTATGGTTTTCACTGATTTACTAGGTACCCAATGTTTGGACAACAACCAGGTTACTAAGCTCTTTCCCACACATTATGTCACAGTAATGTCGAGAAGTGCACATTACTCATTCTGGTCTACAGAGGAGGTAACTTGAGAAGACAGTCTGTGTGACTTTCCCTAGATCACTAAGGGGTAACCAGTCTGTCTGGGGCTGGATAGTACAGGAATATTATGCAAGGTTTCAGAAATGATCGGTATGCATTTAAGGGTTCCCTGGCGTCTGGTTAAAAAAGGAAAAGTGGGGGGGAATAATACAGAGTCTCTGCTTATAATTTTTTTGGGGTTGCCATTTATTGGTCTTACTCTGATTTCATTTTTGTTCTTGTTTTCCTTCTGAAAGGAAGCTAAAGGGCTATTTTTTCCTCACAAGCTTCAGAACCCTGCCAGAGAGAGCAACTAATTCCCACAACCCCCTAACTGTGGTCTGGGGTCTCTATTCAGGGGAGTAGGAGGGGGAGTGATGGAACAAGAACCCCCTGCCAGCAGCAGGGGCACACGGGACTGCTGGGTCCTGGGGAACTTTTCCCAGAACTGCCCCATTGCCTCATCCTCATTAGGGATTAAAGTAAATTGTTAAAGCCAAACTGCTGGATTAGCACCTAGAAAATATGGCCTAGGTTAGCAGAACTACTTCCTACTATGAAGCACGTTAGCAGAAGTGGTGGTTCAAGACGGGCCTGTAACAACGTGAGGGATTTTTACAAGAGCCTGGAGGTTGAGGGGAGGGACGTTGGAGGAGAGGTTGGCAGGAAGCCCAAGGTACCCTCAGGGGCCTATTCATAAACAGTCCTTGGCCACCAAAAAGGTGAGGAGCTTCACCCAATCCTGGAAATATGAACTTGTGGCCTGATGCACTCTTGGAATTCTGAGTCTCTTTAGTGTAAAATGGAAGACAATAAAGATTAAGAGAAGCTTCAAGGATTAGGGAAAGTGGAAAGGGGGCATGTACTGAGGAAAAGAAAGGCAGGTGGAGGGGCGCCTGGGTGGCTTAGTCGGTTAGGCGTCCGACTTTCGCTTAGGTCATGATCTTGCGGTTCGTGGTTTCGAGCCCCGCGTCGGGCTCTGTGCTGACTGCCAGCTCAGAGCCTGGAGCCTGTTTCAGTCTGTGACTCCCTCTCTCTCTGACCCTCCCCTGCTCACACTGTCTCTCTCTCTCTCTCTCCTAGAAATAAATGAAACATTAAAAAAATTTAAAAAAAAAAAAAAGGCAGGTGGAGGGTAAGGGCAAGGAGAAGGCGTTAGTGGTATGATGGTTAATTTTATGTGTCGACTTGGATGTGCCACAGTGCCCACATAGATGGCCAAAAATTATCCTGGATGTTTCTGTGAGGGTGTTTTCAGTGAGATTAACATTTAAATCAGTAAATTTTGAGCAAAGCAGATTATCCTCCATAATGTGGGTGGGCCTCCTACAATCCTCTTGATAATGGAGCATAAGGGAAACTGAGGGCAAAGCACAAGCTAGCACAACCCCCCACCCCAGGTGGGATATGTGTGCTATTCCTCAGGCACCCCTGGCTGCCCAAGAACAAAGGAAAGGAAAGAAAACAAATGGTTAACTGATAGAGATCACAGTCATCCAGGACAGGAGTCTCCATCAGTTTACAAATGTCTTAGTAAATTACAAGAAAAAGACAATCTTATCAATAGCCTAATCTCCAGAAGCCTATAGACTCAGTTTCCTGGAGCCCCTAATATCACCTCGCCCTCCACCCCAAGAGTGATGTGGGGAACAAAGGCAAGAAGGAAATGACAGGTAAAATTAACTTTCTTTATAATTTAACAATAATTTATAATATAACAGTGCAGCCCATTGAGGCAAATACACAGTATAACATTTCTCCAGGAACCCCCTGCTATCATATCGTTAATGTCTTACAAGAGGGAAAACAACCTTAGCTTGGCAATAGCAAAGCCCCTGACATTTTAGGAGTCCTCTTTAGCATCTGGAAGTCCTTCTGGGGGCCTTCCTTTATCTTTACCTCCCCCAACTCCATAGTATACAATCAGTCACTCCTCACAATCCCAGTGCAGCTTTTTCTGCCCACGGGTCCTGTGCCTGTGCCTTAATAAAATCACCTATTTGCACCAAAGATGTCTCAAGAATTCTTTCTTCGCCGTTGGCTCCAGACCCCCACCACTCCAAAACCTCATCGCTCTGAAGGCCTGAAAAGAACAAAAGACCCAACCAGCTAACCCTGAGCAAGAAGAAATTCTGCAATACTTGGCCTTCATTTGGACTTGAACTGAGACAATCTGTTCTTTCTTAGGTCTCCAGTCTGTAGGCCTTAAGATGTGAACTACAGATTTTGGACTTGCCAGCCTCCATAATTGCATAATGTGATTGCTTAAAATAGATCTCTTTAATACATACATACATCTATGTGTGTGTGTGTGTGTGTGTGTGTGTGTGTGTGTGTGTGCGTATACCCATACCCATAGATATCCTACTGGTTTGATTACTCTGGAGAACCCTGATTAATACGAGTTGTCATCTTCAGGCTGGTGAAAATTGCAGCTGGTGAACAAAAACCAGGGATACAGCACCAAGAAGCCCAACTGTGGCTCTGTTTGGCAAGCATATGGGTACTGGCTATACTCTTGGCTTCTTAATTTCTCAACATCAGTTTCTCTTTGCTAACCTTTCTTACTTTTAATTGAATTGATTCCATCATATCTTATGTGTTATTATAAATCACCTTAATTCTTTTTAGGATAAGTTAGAAGTATAAATAAATAAATAGATTCTTATCATTTGAAGCAATTTTATACGGCTAGATTTAGATTTCTACATATAAGGAAAGAACATATAAACTATTCAAATTGAAGGAAAAAATGATGAGGAGATATAACTGACAAATTCCCAGAATTTAAAAAGATATCCAATGAAGTCCAAGTGTGCATGCAAGGGAAAATATGTTAGTAACAAAAAATATTTTTTTAGGCTTATTTATTTTTGAGAGAGGGAGAGAGAGAGGGAAAGAGAGAGGGAACACACACATAAGCAGGAGGGGGGCAGAGAGAGAGAAAAATAGAGAGAGAGAATCCCAAACAGACTCCGCTCTGTCAGCAGCAGAGCCCAACACGGGGCTCGAACTCACAAACCGTGACATCATGACCTGACCCAAAATCAGGAGTTGGATGATTAACTGACTGAGTCACCCAGGTGCTCCCAAAAAAGAAAGTACTGAAATTAATCCAGAGGACAAAACATCAAGCCACAGAGATGTGATAAAGAACCAAAAACCTCTACATTAAAAAAAATAAAGGACACTTTACAAAAGGGGGAAAATGAGTTTTTGTTAGTTTATCTGCCTAAAGTTTTATGAGATTTATGGAATTAAAAATATTTTATGGTGGGAGAAAATTAAAAGGTTCAAGGAAAAGACATATGACTAATGAAAACATTGTGCTATATTCTCTGTACATATGTTTTTCAAATGTGTATACTTCTAACTCTAAAATATTTTTCTTAACTAATAATAATTCAGGTACAATTTCATGCTATGCCAATAAGAGGAGTCTGAGGCATTCACGACTTTATGTAAGATTATAGCAGGGCACTGAAAAATTCTGAAGAACAAGCAACAGTGAGAGAATGTCCCACGACAAAAGTGTAATAAAAATAAGAGTGAGGACTCCACTCCACCTACCCACATAAGAACTTGGCCAGGGTGCAAACCCAACCCTGGAAAAACATTGCAGGGAAGCCCAAAGGTTTCAGAAAGAAGCATTCTTCAGATTGTAACTAATTTTTCCTAAACAGAAAGTAGCCTTCAATCTCATCTCTTTGCTCACTTGCATTGTATCTCATACCAATCCGATCATAAAGTGCTGATGTTTATGGTGGCTGCACACAGATTGTGTAACAGTCCAGAGAAGAGGCCAGATATTTTCTCTAAGACCTGGGTTGGCTCATTCCCTCCATACAGCTTCCTCTAATTTGGTGGGAATCAAGGAGGAGCATGAGGGCTTGTGGGTTTTTGGTCTTTAATTGGGTAACTTTCCTTTCATATCCCCATTCTAGTGATCGCCAAGGAAACCATGCTGACGTTTTTTAGACATTGGTAGCAGGCTACTCAAGGATCATTAAAATATAATCTGAAGAAAACATAAATTAAAGCTATAAAAACTGAGTATGTGAGGTTTTTTAGGTTTCTTTCTTTACAAACACAAATATGCTCAAGTTCCTCTACAACCCATGACATGTCTTTGTGGTTAAGCCAGAAGGCTACTGCATTAAGAAAACATAACCCAGAAGCTATGGTCAAGTTGTTAGATGGTCATTGATTTCAATGTAGCTTCTAAGCTCTCAAGCAAAAACTTTAAAGAGTTCACATATCTGGGGCATTGTCCAGCACTCACCCTCTGAAATACCACATATACCTTGATGTGTATGAAATCTGTGACTATACCATTTGAATTTTATGAACAATAATTTTACTTAAAATGTATTAGCATATATAGAAAAGATACTTGAGTGCCGCACAGAAAGTTCTATGAATCCCGAAGAATTATTAGAACCTGTTAAATAATTTTTTTCTAACTATATCTGATCTCTTAAAGTTAGAACTAGTTAGAACATAACATGCATTTAATTAATCTTAACAGTGAGGTTAAAAACAGGAAGAGGTCTTTTGAAACACTGATAAAGTAATGACAAAAAAATTAATGTATCACAATGGAAAGTTCTTTCTGATAAGAAAAACATACATGATGGAAAAATCTACATAAATAAAATGTTTTGAGACCTTAAAAAAATCCACGGCTTTTACTTTTTAATACTTGTATTAAACTAATAAACAAATGTCTGCAATTAAAAATATTAAATATAAATAAAGACCTATAATGAAAAACAGCCATTTTCTATTCCATTTCTATCCACCCCTGATCCTGCTCTCAAAAGCAACCACTTTTATTTTTATTTTTTTATTTAAAAAAATTGTTTTAATGTTTATTCAATTTTGAGAGACAAAGCATGAGGGGGAGGGGAGGGGCGGGGAGGGGGGGGAGACACAGACACTGAAGTAGGCTCCAGGCTCTGAGCTGTCAGCATAGAGCCCGACACAGGGCTCTAACCCATGAACCGTGAGATCATGACCCAAGCCAAAGTTGGATGCTTAACCGACTGAGCCACCCAGATGCCCCCCCAAAGCAACCACTTTTAAATCTTTTATGTCTATCTTCTGTTTGCCTCTACATTTCTAAATAATAAATTTAAGCTCTTATCTATCTGAGGGTATTAGTGCTACCGGTCTGTTTGTTGTCTCTGCTTATTTCTCTCTCTCTCTCTTTCTTGTATTTGGAGATTTCTCCCCAAATATCTGATGACCCATTCCTTTCAAGAGGCACTAAAAACTGGATTGGAAGCTCTGGGAGTAGAGGGTTGCAGGGGCGAGGTGGGGGGCACAAAGAGTAGAGATAATCATTTTGTGATGAAAACGCCAATGTTCCCAGTGGTAAAGTATTAGTTTTTTTTAGAACTGTACTAGGAAGTAGTTTTCTATAAAACAGTCCTTGAATCTTCTGCCGAGCTGGAAGCCAAATTCTCTTGGGGAAAGAAGGTGAGCAATGGCTTTGAGCCCCCTGCAAGTAACTCACTTTCAAGAAACCCATTTTCATTCCAGACTATCCTCTATCTTTGAAAGTCTAAAATAACAGGGAGAAATACTTAAGACATAAAGTCAAAGGGGAAAATTCAGGATACAAAATGATATACACAGTATGATTTAACTATATTCAAATGTGCATGGGATAGCTACCAAGAAACACACCAGGATATTGAGTGGTTATGATTATTTCTGAGTAATGCCATAAAATGTGATGGTCATTCCCTCCTTGATATTTTTGCTTATTTTATAAAATTTCTACAAAGTATAGGGATTAATTTAAATGTTATTTGGTTTTTAAAGCAACACATATCAAGATGTCAACAATAAAACCCACAGAGGTGTATGTTGATACCAGAGTAAAAAAAAAGTTTCCTGTCTCCTAGCTTAAAAGATTTACAAGTAAATATTTAATATATATTAACATTTAGAAATATGAGTAGGATGCTAAGAAATTTCCTATTGATATGCTGAAATATTGAAATGGCCACTTGAGAACTTGGAAGCCCTCCATAAACCCTGGCTCAATCTTTCACCTGAATTTGTGTTTATCACTGGTTTTTCATTAGTTTTATCATCTAAAAACAGTCTATGTGAAAATTATAGCCTGGGGAATATAGTCCATAGTATTGTAATAATGTTATATGGTGGCAGATGGTGACTACACTTATTGCAGTGAACAATGAGTAATGTATAAAACTGTTCAATCGAATTGCTATGTTGTACACTTGAAACTAACACTGTATGTCAACTAAACTTCAATAATAAGAAAAAAGTCTATGATCTAGCTTTGTATCTTTTGAGTTTTATACAAATGAAATCATACTGTATGTCTTACTCTACAGGTTTTTTTTCACTCCAAGTTTGTGAGTTTTGTGGATAATTGTGGTATTTATATTTCTATTCTAGTGAATACCTCCATTATCACACTCTTATGGAACATCTTAGCTCTCCATTTCTTTATTTTTATTTCTTTATTTATTCTGAGAGAGAGAGAGAGAGAGTGAAGAGAGAGAGAGAATCTGCACTGCCAGCACAGACCCCCTGTGGGGGCTCGAACTCACGAACCCAAGAACCGTGAGATCCTGACCTGAGCTGAAATTCAGAGTCAGCCGCTTAACTGACTGCCCCACCCAGGCGCCTCTCCATTTCTTTAGACAGTATCCATTAGTTCCCTCTAAAAATCAATGAGCAATTAGCATATTTACATTTCCTCCCCTGTAACTCCAGCCAGAAGTCAAGATGTATTGTTATTGTTTTCTTTCTTTGATTTTTCAATATGTTCTGTTGATTTCTCCACTTTCACGTTTAGTGCTTAAAAGCGTAAAAATGTACACCATTTATATAGATAAGTGAATTTTGAAATTTTTTGATTCTGTGCCACTAATTTTATACCCCTAAAATCTTCTTGCTTATTTGTAAATTAAATATATGCATTAATGTACTAACTTATTATGGACAAATCATTAAATCACACACAAAAATAGAACTTTTGAAGGGATAAAAAGCATGTTTTCTTACCTCTCTTCACTGAATTATGATGCATATCCCCTGGGGTATAGGCACTCTTCTGATTTAGATGAACCATCTTCAGTCATTTCAGGATCATGTATCCTTTTGAGGATCAAATTAACATTATGGACTCTAAGAAAAATGCACACATTTCACATGGTTCCAGGCAAATGACAGCTCAGGAGCTCCCTAGAAATTCAACATTGTTGGGATTATAGACACTGCCAACTCCAGAATCTCTCTGTAATAAAAAGAAAAATGAAACATAATGGAGCCATTTGACAAGATTCAAGCATCGTGGTCAAACTAACCCTGTGTGATTAAATATATAACACAACTTGTTTAAGATCATCTCTCCAACAGTTGCATGGTTGAATGGAGAGATCTCACAATTCTTATATTTATCTTCTCTACTGTCTCCCTCTCCTTTTCGGTCCTGTTCTCCCTCTCTCACCTTCTTCCTCTTCCTCTCTCCTTCTCTCTTTCTCCTTGTTCACTTCCCTTTACTTTGTCTTCCTTCTCCTCCCACCCCAAAATAAACTCTCCAAAACCCAGGATTAGATTCACTTCAACAAATGTGCTCCACCTACTGGTACTTTAGAGAATTTCATATTTGAATACAATTTGGGAAACTGGAAACACTATCAGATACCTTAATAGAAATTATTTTATCACCTAAATTTTAGTACCTCAGAAGATCCTGGTAATTTAGGGACTGAGATCATTTTTAAAAATCTAAACTTAATATGTGATTTATCAAACATATTTACATAGAACATGTATTATTTTAATGTCTTCTCATATGTAGAAACACAGTTCTTATACAATATTTTAAATCTTATTACAATCATATCCAACATGTCCCTTTTGATTTCCTTCTTCCCTGTTCCATTTGCCTCAGGAGCCGCTTCTCGCCATCCTTCCCTGACCCCTCTTCCCAAGCTCATTTCTCTGTCCCCAGATCAGTCTTTGACTTTCCTTTCTTATTACATACACTGTATGCACTTCCTTGGATGACTCCCCTTCTTTAACATTTTCAATTATCGCCTTTACACAAATAATTGGTAACTATTCGTTTCTAGACTGGACTTGCCTCCTGAACCTTAGACCGGAATCTCTAAAAACTGGCTTGCAGGCACGTCAAGATCATCAAAACTGCTCTCCTCTTTTGTTAATGGCATCTAACCTGTTCCAGTTATTCAACGTGTTTGAAGAACCCACCTCAAGTTTAATGACATAAAACAGCAACCATTTTACTATGTTCCCAGATTCTGTGAGTCAAGAGTTCTGACACAGCATGGTGGGCTTGTGTCTGCTCCACACGCTGGGGCGGCCTCTGAGAAGACCGTCTTGCCATTACAAGGAAGATACGTATTTCCTTCACATTTCTACAAAGGAGTGGGAGGTAAAGATGAAAAGTAGGCCCTTATTCTTTGTTTCTTAGAAATATTCACTTTCTTTTTAAATACTACACTCATGTTAAATAACAAAGAAGATCAAGTTCATAATAAGGAATAAAAACTACTTCCGGCAGAAGTTAATTTGTATTGATATAACTTAAAACATTCTTTGAGACTCTCTACTGAAATTTTTAAATAAAATGCAACTTTAACTACAAGAAAATGATAAGCGAGGTTGAAATTTTGCATATTAAACTTCTTAGAAAGATGTTGAACAGCAGGCATGGGACATTCTGAAAGCCTCAGGCTGCCTCAGCAAATCAGAAAAGGGAAGCAACTTTGATCCGACCTGCATTTTATCTACAGAGGCATTATTCCCTTGCTGTTAAATAGAGTCATCCAACAGGTGCAAATTTATTTATAAACTTGAATTCAATACCTCCCTAATCATTTCATAAGCAAACGCAGCCATGACGGAAGAGTCGATTTTGCAACTCTAAACAACTAGCAAAGCCTAAATGACTTTCCTAAATGACTCTATTTGTGTCAGCTCATTGAAACCATGGCGGATTGAACTGTGCCAACGTCTGTTCAAGGGTGTTTTGAAGTATGAACTGAATTAATAGGTGACACATTCTTTATAATACTGATTACTGATGAATGAGTTTAACTTCTAGAATCAAAACCAAGTACATTGACTGGAAGGTTGAAAGGCAGTTTAATTACTCTGCTGGTAAGCTAATGTGTATCTGGTATGAAACGACCTATAGAAACAGGTCTGTGAGGTTTTGCATGTACAGCATATGACTTGGTTTCAGGCAACAATCCTAAATTTAGTCAGCTATTTGTAAATGTCCAAGCTTTATTTAAATGCGCTAATTTAGGTTAATTATGAAATTGGAATTTTACAGTACATGTGTGTTTCTTTAGGAAGAAGGATCACTTTTTTAAAGTGTGGGATTTCAAATACATAGTACTTGTGACAAGAATAATAGAATACATCCCTGAGAAATATTTCTAAATGGGTTTTGAGAGATGCATACAGGAAAGTTCTGTTTTCAAAGACTAGGAGTAATTTATATAGAAAGCCAAGTGATACTAAGCCTGCAATATGTTGCAAAATAGTGTTGGATGGGTTAACAAGTCACTCACAAGGTAGCAGGCAGGCGTTATGAATTAAGGGATGAACCACCTTAAATATTTTGTAGTAAGTGTAGTATACATTAAATGATTATGTGAATACAGACCGAGGTGAAAGCAATACTAGAGATAAAATGTGCTGAAGGGGTAGAGATGGATTCCAAGGAAAGTTCTTGGAAGTCTGAAATGGTTATGGAAGAATGGACAGAAGCATAAGAGATTCCAAGCAGGGGTTGCAGCAGCCTGACTAAAGGCCAGATGGGAGAGATTTAGGAAATGTTCAGAAAAATAATGAGTGGTGGGCATGAAGTCTGAGGCTAAAGGGCAGGGGAGGAATGTAGAAGAAAAGGTAGAAAGGAGGGGCTTGGGGTCAAATGGTGGATAGCTTTGAATGTCAGGTTGAGTTTAGCATCTTTTCTGTAGAACTTGGGGGGTGGTTAGAATATTTGAGAAAGGCAGTAGTAATAGAATTTGGGGAAGTTATTGTGAAGGGAGAGAGTGGAGGTCCAAGTGTCCAGAGACAGGGCACTGGAAAAAGTTCAAGTAAAAGGGAACAGGGCCCAAAGTAGAGTGCTGGCAGAGGAACGAAGATTGGAAAACCAAGAAATATGTCAAAGGGATACTCAACAGGATTTGATTAGATTAGTGCAATGATGGAGGGAAAGAGTCAAATCTACTTGGTGGTTTGGGGATCTAATTCCCTTCCCCTTGAATCTGGAGCTGGCCTTAGTGATACACTGATAACCAATGCACTTTAAGGAAGTGACACCACCTAACCTCTGGGGCTAGATCAGAAACTGCCTCTGCCTTGTTCAGTGGAATGTGTTCTGAACCTGCGGTAGGTTACAAACCAAACCAACCTAGTCGTTGAGTTGGCCCAGCCTAGGCACAGACGTGTCAGAGGATTCCTGTCTGGATGAACTGTAACAGCAAAAGACATGTGGAAGGAGAGATTGTAAAGGAACATTGTTTGGCCTTCTAATATGATGCTCTTTAGCATGCAGAAGTTTTTCTCTCATTAAACATTCAGTTGAATAGGTGGGTAAGCAGAGTATAGTGATGGATATAAAATAGTGGTTAGAAATTTGCTCCAAGGCATTTACATGCCATTCCTCAAATTTCCATCCCTTATGACCACTGATATGCATGTATATAAGACTCCCCCAGTTAGGTGTTCACACCATTTGGAGGTACACTCTGGGCCTCTAGTAGACTCAGAATAAACAACAATATGGATTTAAAAGAGAAGTTCATTTTGAATAACAGCAGAATGATCTATTTTCCAATAGTTATGCAATTCTGTTTTTTTCCCATAGTCTCATCTGTAAGAGGAATACAAGGTAATTGAAGAGTATGAAAAACTGATACCCTGAAATTTTGAAATTTCATCTTAGTCAAATGCACAGACCCTGACAGCTCTAAATACAACTAAATAGGCTAGCAGATCTATATGATAAGGGTATTTTTATTGTACAAGGTGAACTGAGGTTTATTTGAACATTTGTTCCTATATGCCTATATATTTTTTTCATTTAATCAGCTTTATTGAAGTATAAAACACATACACAACAAAATTCCATGTTGTTCAGTGCCAAGGTCAATGAGTTTTGATAAACGTAAACAGTCTGGTAACCACTGCCACAATCAATATATAGAATGTTTCCATCCTCTCAAAATACTCCTTGGTTCCCTTTCACAGTCAATTCCCCAGCCCTAGCCCCGGCCACCACTGATGCGCTTTCTCTTGTACAAGTTTTGGCTTTTCTAGGTTTTCACATACTGTAGTCATATAATGAGTCTTCTTTTGTGTCTGGCTTCATCCCCTTGGCATAATGCTGTTTTGCTATTCACCCGAGCGGTTGTTCCTTTTCACCGATGAGTAGTATTTTCATATACTGATAAATCATCCTTTGTTTATCCAGTCGTCTGATGATGGGTATCTGTGTTATTTCTAACTTTGGGCTATTGCGAATAAAGCTGCTACAGAAATCTGAATGCAAAACTTCTATTTTTCTTGGGTAAAATACCTAGGAATGAGGAATGATGGTTTTAGTACTAAAAAATATTTATCTTCCCTGTATCAATTACCCCTAAAAAATGAAAAATAGAAACATTTTAGTCATATTTCATAAAATTTATCAGCAGATCTGTTGGAAGACAGCTGAAGAGTCCACACATTTCCCAGCTCTAAAATCATACACAATCACGTACATTTAACATATTCCAAGATAATTATTAATAATATGTAGGAAGACACTATTCCTTACAAACTTCAATATGAGTAAAATAAAATGCACTCATATTATATGAACAAAGAAGACACACCAAGAATTCTGTTGTGATTTTCTCTTAAGAACAAAGAGCTGCAAAATCTCTAATTTAAAAAGAGGACAACTTTAATCAGTCCCTCTTACAAAGAAATATGTTTATAAAATGCCTGCATGCTTCTCACACTAGTTACGTTGACTTTAATTAAGGAAGGAAAATATTTCTCACTTTCCAAATGAGAAACATTTCCTAACTAACAACATTCCCGGGGTTGTTTTTAGTCTAAATTTGCATATAGGAATGTCTGGAATAGAAAATTTTAAATATCAGACTCCAGGATTATAAGCTTTCACATTCAAAAGTGCAGAGAATTCAACATTAACAAAACAGGTCTACAAAAATCAGAGTTACATCTTAGATGTCCCTTATTTAAATAACAGTGACGTCACTTTAGAGTTAACAATTATAGGGAATTATTGAATTGTAACACATGCAGAGATTTAGAAAATTTCAAGTGTTCCTAAATATCATTATAAAAATAAACATTTTACAATATTATGATCTCCAGAGAAAGACATATAAAGGTTATGATCAATGAAACTTCAGTCATGACAAAGTAAACGTTTTACTTTCATCTCAAGTTGCTTTTCTAAAATTGTTATGAAGTCTCAACTCACTGAATTAATGAAAATAAAAGTTATCCCACCACAGATTTTTGGCGGCAGAAACTAAAACTTTAAAAAATACATAAAACAAAAATAGCATGAGAAGTTTCCTGACACACATTATATTTAGATTCCCTTAACTCAACACTTGGAAACTCAATTTCGTATTTTGTAAACTAGTCATACAAAATGATTCTAAGAGCATAAATGAGGTTTTTATCAACCCATTGACTCTGACAAGCTGCCGTACCACCACCTGTCGCTGGCAGCATCCACTACAAACTTGTAGTACTTAACACACTTCAGCGCCTGCCAAGGAAGCCAACTGCAGAGAGGAGGCTGGAGCTTAACCCACAGGTTATTCACTGCCACACAGTGGCAATGGTGCGGGCCTATGGGATGGGGCACACTTTCTGTCCCAAGCTCCAGGCCGGGCACTCCACCTGCATTAATGCACCCAGTCTCTCGGATGGCGCAGGACTTCCAGAATTTCCGCTTCTTTGGAGTTCTCTGCGGGTGAATGCATGTACTCCCATCTGTACAGGTCCAAAACAAAAGCAAAACATGTGATAATAATAACAATAATAAACAACACACATACCTTTTTAAATAAGTGAACACTAAAATTCTAAGAGTAAAACATTTCTTGCACCTCCTTGTCTCCAATGTACCAAACAGGCCTTTTACACACTAGGCTTTTTAAAAATATTTGCTGCTAGGGGTGCCTGGGTGGCTGAGTTGGTTAAGTGTCCGACTTCATCTCAGGTCATGATCTTGCTGTTTGTGAGTTCAAGCCCCGCGTCAGGCTCTGTGCTGACAGCTCGGAGCCTGAAGCCTGCTTCGGATTCTGTGCCTGCCTCTCTTTCTGCCCTTCCCTTGCTTGTGCTCTGATCTCTCTCTCAAAAATAAATAAATATTTTTAAAAATGTCTTAAAGAATATTTGTTGCTAAAAAATGAAATATTAATAATTCCTGAGCATTTTTTGGCTAATATTAACACCTCAAGATACACTTTTACTAGAAACCAAGTTTCATAAAATACAGAACCACAGATGATCCATGGGCAAACTTTTTTTAGCTTACTATTTATTCACTTATTTTAATGTGTTACTTTCTATTTATGGCAATAACATCGGTTTGCTTTTTTAAATAAATTCTCAGAAAAAATAAGAGTATAAAATGTAAGTGAATAATACCTCAGATAATACACAAGTATAGTCAAAATGGCTAAGTTATCGTATCAAGTCTGGCAAACACTGGTTTAGACCAGGGGTTAGCAAATCTTTCCTACAAAAGGTCACATATTAAATACTCTATTTTTATTTTTTAAATTAAAAATAATTTTTAATTATTTTAAAATAATTTTTTTAATGTTTATTTATTTTTGAGAGAGAAGACGAGCAGGGGAGGGGCAGAGGGAGAAGGAGACAGGATCCAAAGCAGGCTCCAGGCTCTGAGCTGTCAGCACAGAGCCTGATGAGGGGCTTGAACTCACGAATTACGAGATCATGACCTGAGCTGAAGGTGGATGCTTAGATGCCCCACATAAATACTTTAATTTAGGCTTTGTGGGGCCAGATACAATTAAAAAAAAAAAAAAGAATATTCTTCTCTGTTTTTAATAATCCTTTAAAAATGTGAAATTCATTCTTAGCTCAAGAGCTGTACAAAAACACATCACAAGTGGCCTTGGATTCACCTTGCCCTCAAGTTTGCACACCCTTGGTATAGACTAGAAGCTAAAAGTGACCTGTCAACTATTCAAATAGTGATTTATAATCTACCCAGATTGCACCTTAAGATGTACCTTATAATTAGGGGCCAGCAGTAATCAGGAGGACTACCTGAGGCCTTAAGAACTCATCTCTAGTTTTGGGGCACCTGGGTGGTTCAGTCAGTTCAGCTCCTGACTCTTGATTTTGGCTCAGGTCATGATCTCACCATTCGTGAGATCGAGCCCCGCACCAGGCTCCACACTGACAGCGCAGAGCCTGTTTGAGGTTCTCTCTCTCTCTCTGCGCCTCCCCTACTCATGCACATGCATGCATAGGCTCTCTCAAAAATAAACATTTAAAAAAAATAAAAAGAACTTATCTCTACTTTTTATTCACATCTCATGTCTAGGGTGGCAGGAACACCTAACAGTGATATGCATGAGCTTTCAGCTAAGGACATGAGATCCCAAGAGCAGTTACACAAGGACAGAGCCAATGTCACTGAAGACAGTGACAACTATACCGGGTACTAATCTCACCAGGCTGGATCTGGATGGCAGAATGCGGCAAGGCAGACCTTTAGTGCCATCCAGGAACCCATTCTTTTTGGACATTTATACCCATGGAGAAAAGATTCTAGTTCCTATAAAACAAGCAATGGTAATTTTCTTTTTATCTTTTCTATTTAGTCTAGACACACATCATTCTTACTTTCTCATACACAAAATGTCAACTGTAGATCTTTATTAACCTAATAGCACCAACATAAATATATGTCTTTACTTATTTGTTTTTTGATATATCTGTCTTTAACCCCCCCACCCCCACTCACATTCTCAAGTAACCTTTCTGGAAGCTCACCACAGCAGCATGTAAAGCACAGAGAGAACACAGAGCACTTGCAACAATCCCTCATACTTTCACACAAGCTTGTTACTTCATAGTGGAGAGTAAGACTCCTCACGGGTGTAATAACTTCTGACAAAATTAAGTTGAAAAACATGACATACTCAAATAAATTTGCTTTGCCCATAGCTCTTCCTAGAAAATTACCAAGTGGGTAAGGTTATTCTGGGCCCCTAGATACCATCATTGACCTTATCTTCTCACTCCTTCTATACTTTCCCAGCCCTCACCCACAGAACCGTATCATTCATCTTGCCATTCATTCTTTAAAAAAAAAATTTTTTTTTCTTGGTGCCTGTTTGGCTTAGTTGGTTAAGTGTCCAACTCTTTATCTCAGCTCAGGTCATGAACTTATGGTTTGTGAGATGGAGCCCCCCGTCAGGCTCTGTGATGGCAGCACAGAGCCTGCTTGGGATTCTCTCTTTCCCTTTCTCTCTCTGCCACTCCCCAGCTCTCTCTCTCTCTCTCAAAATACATAAACAAACATGAAAAAAATTTTTAATAAAATTAATCTTCCTTAATTATTTGACTGTGATCTAATTATAAAATCAGCAATATCAAAACGAATGAAGTCTTTAGGTAAGACGCTTGCAGTATTAATGTTTGTGTTTTGTAGGGGTTAGCAGATTGGGAGTGGAGGAATACTTATTATGATGAGGTATTCTTACCGAGCTGTTAGAGGTAAAGACATCAAGATGCTTTCGATCCTGGATCCTGGAGTGAAGAGGCCAAACTTCGTACCTCGATCATACACAAGGTTAAATTCTACATACCTGACATAAAGACAACAAATAACATTAAGAGCCAGTTGAGTAAAATCTTTCTTAAGATTACCCTATAACAAATACCTCAAGGGGACCAGGGGCAGGGGTAGGTGTGACTTCTTCCTGCCCCTCCCCCTCCTAATTGGCTGAACTGGCACAGGGACCACCAGTCTACAGCCAGTTGAGTCTTCTCCATCTGGCCAGGCATAAATAAAAGCGCATTCTATCCAACAAACAATAGGATGTAGATTTGGCCCTAACATGACACAGTTACAAAACAAGAAGGTTATGTTTTCCAATAAATAAACAGAACAGACACAAAGCTGACAGCTTTTAAGGGACAAAAACAATTAAGAAAAAGAAACAGCATCCTTTATTAGAATAGAACAGCTCTTTCTGGCCTTTCCCCATGATCTGAGATGTTTCAGAAGACCTCATTTTACCACCTATAGCTTCTATATACTAAGATAGTGCAAAACTTTCATAACTTAAAGGCCAAGCACAGCCAACAATCTATTAGTAATTACTAATATATTCTAGATATTCCCTTTTCTTAAAGTAATTGATAGAACAGAAAAGAAGTCATATGATTCAGTCTTCCTGCAGATTAATGGCAACCAAAATAAAAAGCAATGGTTGGGTTGCAGGGCTCAATTTTATTTTTCTTTATTTTTAGAAAAAAAATTTTTTAATGTTTTATTCATTTCTGAGAGAGGGAGAGATAGAGAAAGCATGAGCAGGGGAGGGTCAGAGAGAGAGAGACACAGAATCTGAAACAGGCTCCAGGCTCCGAGCTAGCTGTCAGCACAGAGCCCAACCCGGGGCTTGAAGCCACAAACTGAGAGATCATGACCTGAGCCGAACTCGGACGCTTAACCGACTGAGCCACCCAGGCGCCCCTCAATTTTATTTTATTTATTTTATTTTTTATTTTTCTAAGATGTTCCTTAACATCAACTAAAACTTGGTTTGGTAAATTTGTTTTCCATTAACTGCCAAGGTGTCAGATCTAAACTCTGTCTAGCTGAAAAAAATCTGTGATTGGCTTTAACATCATGGGATCTCTTGTAAAAGGTCATTTAAACTTCAAAGAGAATTTTTACTACTCATAAGAATTTAGAATGATCCATACAACTGAAAATTCAGTGAATAGACCCCTTTTCAGATCATTTTTCAATTCATTCAGAAACCATTTTCTTGGTCTAAACTTCCCTCACGGGGCACCTAGGGGGCTCAGTCAGTTAAGCGTCTGACTTGGCTCTTGACAGCTCAGGTCATGACCTCGAGGTCTGTGAGTTCAAGGTCCCCATTGGGCTCTTTGCTGACAGCTCAGAGCCTGGAGCCTGCTCATTTGTTTACCCACTGGTTAGTCTTTAATCGCACCTGTAGGAAGATATTCTCTAGAATTCCACAGCACTTAAATTTTTAGAAAACACTCTTCTGTGTGCAAACTTGCCAAAGGCCTTGAGAAAATTTAAATGCATTTTATCAATGGACCCCTTTTTATTCCTCAGCATTTATTTATCACGGATTGAACTGTGTGCATTAATAACTGTTTAATATCTTCTTATATATCTGTTTCAAAAGATAATTTAAGTGAAACTTCTTAATTTCCTCCTTGCTAAGAACATGGAAAAGAACTGGTCTCTCAGACACCTTTTTCATCCCAATGCTGACTTTCTGAAACATGATCTTTAATGGGTGGCTGGGATTCTCTAGTTTGCACTGATGTCTCTTTCAAAGATTCCTGTATGGAACTCCCGAAATGAATTTTCTGTAAGGATCCTTGAACTGCTTTCCTTTTTTGAGTGAAGGATGCCCCTTTCCTGACATTAGCTTCTCTGACTCCTACCAGGTTTCACGTAGTTCAGAACTTGTTGATCCTTCCCATACATTTATCCTCTCTGAGGTACCTGTAAACCATTCCCTTTAACTTAACAAATGCCTAAACATTATCTTGTTTCCCTTTCCTAAAATACAACAAAACAACAGTAAGTTAAAGATTTTTTTGTTTCCTGGGTACCTAGCTGGCTCAGTCGGAAGAGCATGTGACTACTGACCTTGGGGTTGTGAGTCTGTTGGTGAGTCCGTTGGGTATAGAGATTATATACATACACTTTTTAAAAATAATTAAAATTTAAAAAAAGATCTTTAGTTTCTGTTCTCTCATGAAAAAGAAGGCTGTAAGAGTCAAGTTCAATGTCTGGGGAGAGAACAGTATAAGTGGGGAAGAGACTAAAGGAAACTGCCGGTAAGTGGTTAAAGTCAAAAAGGAAGCAGCCTGACCAGAGCAAGGGGAACTCCTCCTTGCGGTGGAAGGAAGAGGAGCAGGTATAACGTGTGAAGGATGCAGATAGGGCTCTGAGTGCAGTGTGTAAGAAGAGGAACACAATGCTGACAACTGCAGTGAGGGGCTGGGCTTACCTGAAGACCCAGAGTTTATTGCCATCTTAAGGCCCAGAGATACAGGGGTGGAAGGAGGTTCTCAGTGAGAAACACTCACATGCCGCATCACACAGAAAATTCATCTAACACCCCACACTCACAGCTAACTCAAATAATACCCAATGTGCAAGGATTCGCACAAATGAAACTCTCAAAATGTCCTGTCATTACATAATGAAGAAACAAAAAACAAAAGAACACAAAACATTATTCCTATGTCTAAGAAGTTGTAAGTCTTCACCTCATTAGTATTCACAAAACCTGCCAGCTTTGCACATCAAATCCTAAGCAAAAGTAGAATATTGTACTTTCTGGGGGGGTGGGGGTTGCAAATTTTCATTAGCTATTTATTTATTTAATATATAATTAACAGTGCTATATTGGTTTCGGGTGTGCAACATGATTTAACAATTCTATACTTTACTCAGTACTCACTACCACGAGTGTACTCTTAATCCCCTTTCCCTATTTCAGCCATCCCCCCCATGACCTCCCCGATGGTAACTACAGAGACTCGTCACTCTCTGTACGTGAGTCTGTTTTTCTTGTTTGTTCCTTTTTGACTTTGTTCATGTGTTTTGTTCCTTAAATTGCACATATTATTCAGTCATAAAAAAAGAATGAATAGCTTAGAGCCACATGCAACAACATGGACAGAGTTGGCGTGTATCATACTAAGTGAATTAAGTCAGTCGGAGAAGTGCAAATACCATAGGATTTCACTCATATGTGGAAGTGAAGAAATCAAATGGCATAGAGTTTTAAATTATCCACTTAGGTATACCTTTCCCACTAAACCGTGAACTTTTCTTTTCACAGCTGTTCTTTTCACTATATTCACATTTGTAGCTAGAATAGTGCCTAGCCATAAGAGTTACATAATAAATATCAAGGAAATGAAAACAGGAAGGAATAGTAAAAGTATATTTGAGAAATCATGGGATCAAAAAAAGAGTCCCAAAACAGACACATTAAGAAACTTATAAAAGAAAACTTAATTAACTTCCATTTCCCCAAATTTCTAAATAAGGACCAGATAATACAGGTCTATAAGAAAAAATAAACACAAATATTTCTCTTTAAACTTGAAACATTATTTAGTTGATCTTTTCAGGGACTAGCTTTACCTCCTCAAGCACTGAAAGTTTTATTTGCCGGAGACAGAATTAACATAAACGAGAAAATCCATGATACAGCCACAGACCAGTACTATACATACAGTTAAGATGGCAGTCAGAAATTGATGTGAGTGGGCAGGATGGATCATTTGGAGCTGATCCGAAGTATACCTCAGGTGAAGATGACCTCAGTGTGGTCACCCAATTAAGCTCACCACATTCAATGCACAGAACAGAGTGGCTGAGGTTGAGTATCTAGTAAGAAATACAAACCTGCTTCAACTACTTAACTTCCTTCACGTATGAGAAAGGTTACCAGTCTTGAGGTCATGATGACCTGCTTCCACGTCTGGGATCTTTTATTTACTAGTTGTGTAATCTTGGGCAAGAGACTTACATTTCAGGGAGTAAGTTTTATCATCTATAAAATGAGGATTATTACACCAGTCTCACAGGTTTGTAAAGAAAATCAGATGCAATCTGTCTAACCTATTGGCTGGCACACAGTAAGAACTCCATAAATAATAAATATTACCATTAAGTATAAAAACTTTCTGAAATGGTTATTTCCATTATAACAACTTCCATGAAACCTTAAAATGGATGGAAAAGTGTGGGGTTCCAAATCTACAAAGCAGCAAAAACATTAAATGATGCCCATATCTTGGCATAAGGCTGGAAGGCACTGCCAGAAGACTAAAAGAAACCAGCTGGGGGCGCCTGGGTGGCTCAGTCGGTTAAGTGTTCGACTTCGGCTCAGGTCATGATCTCACGGTTCGCAGGTTTGAGCCCTCCATCAGGCTCTGCTGACAGCTAGCTCAGAGCCTAGAACCTGTTTTGCATTCTGTGCCTTCCTCTCTCTCTGACCTTCCCCTGTTCATGCTGTCTCTTGCTCAGAAATAAATAAAACATTAAAAAAAAAATCAGCTGGATTAAATTCAGCAGGTACCAATACATGGCTCCTATGAATCTAATGTACAGATGAATGAAATAAACCTTGCTGTTTTTATAATACTATTTCACACGTCTTAATATTCATTTAATATTCACCTAGTTATAAAAAGAAGTTCGAGTTAGTGTTAATACAACTCTAACAAAGGAACTGCCCAAGACAACACACCACCTTCCATTCATTCACCCACCACGGCTGCTCTACCCTCCTCCACCCCACGTCATGCAATAAGACAGTCTACTCTCCTGTCGCTCACTCACCGTCCTCTCCGCAGCTGCTGCCACAGCTTCTCCTGGGGGGTGAATGAGTCATCACAGTGTTTCTTCACAAGAGGAATATATGAAGGAACCACAGCCTGGGCGCAGCTCTGCACGAAGCGAAACACTTCTTCTTTGGATGGTGAGTCAAGGTCATCAAAAAAGATGCCCCCGATGCCTCTCCGCTCCCCACGATGGACAATAAAAAAGTAATCATCACACCTGGAAAACACAGCAAGGCTATGTCAGGGATCAAAGGGAGGAAAAAAAAGGCACAAAAATCAATGTGAGGATTTCAGCTTATCCTTGTCTAATGCCAAAGCAGCATCCTTACTTTTATGCCCAACTGTGAAAATGAAACTAGGGCTTCAGACAGAAGAAACATTTGTAGAAAATGCTTACGCTTTCATCTGCAAAGCGAGGACTATAACACATATCTAAGGATGTGGAACTCTAAGAACTTCAGTGAAAAAGAAACAAGAGTCCAGTATTAATAGTGTATTTTTTATTTACTTACTTTGAGAGAGAGCGCATGCATGCTCTCTTGAGCACGAGCAGGGGAGGGGTAGAGAGAGGGGGAGAAAGAGAATCTTAAGCAGCCTCCATGCTCACCATGGAGCTGGATGCAAGGCTCGACCCTATGACCCTGGGATCATGACCTGAGCTAGAATCAAGAGTTGGACGCTTAACTGACTGAGCCACCCAGGCGCCCCAATAGTGTATTTCTTAAAACAAATGATGCTGCTGCCTTCAGCAGCACTGGAGCTTTTGCAAGAGGCAGGACAGGAATCCTTTACCAACACCAGCAACCAGGTCTGACTGGGTGCCAACCCTTCAGCTCTCAAGTCCGGTCCTTATTCGCCAAAGGAAGCACAGCAAATAATCTCTAAGGTTCCTTTCAGCAACACAGTGTGGAGGCTTCATAGTCTGCATGACTGAGGGAGGGGCCAGTGAAAGGAGACGTTCAGAGAACGATCACGGACATGTGAAGGGTGCCCCTGGGAGCCTGCACATGCAACTATCGATCTGCCCAAGGCTTTCGCTCTTCTGTGCCCACTAAAGCAGGTGTCCCAAATGTCATTTCCTAAATGCTCAATTTGTAGAACAGTTTACTTTGTGGAAACAGCTTTCTAGATGAGCTCTATAAATAGAAAAACCTGTACAAAAACTAAATGCTATTTAAAAGGTTCCATTAAAAATAGACTTAATAGCTTAAACCAACAAAACTAAACAAAACAGACAAAAAACAAAATCGGCAGCAGATGCAAATCCCTAGAACAGATGCAAGATATAACCTTGACTGTTATTTGTTGACTGTCCTTCACAAGCACATTTTATTAACATAGTTGAAGCCCATCCTGGCAAGGCTGTGAAGTCAGCTTTAACCACTTACACTATTTCAAAATCATCAAGAAATTAAGAAATTTGCTAAATACTTATATTAAAAACTTCTTTCTTTTTAATTAGCTGCATCCTAGATGTCTTAGTAACTAATTTCACTCAGATAAAGTTATCTCAATAATGGCAATAAAAGAAAACCAAAAAAAGAGAATGTCATCCAAACCAGTCCTCTTCCCGGAAGGATGCTGATTTGTGAGAGAAAAAAAAAATCGCTCCACCTTAATTTCATGCTTCCATGGTGTGCAATTTTCATTGGTAATATCAATCAAAAGGAGAATATATCTTTTCTGAGGATTTTGAAGCTGAACTCCCTACTCTTCATAAATAATATCAAGATTTCACAATTATTAGCTCTAAAAGGAATGCAAACAACAACAGAAAACAAAAAACACCAAAATATCTTCTGTTCTTCCTTTTTCAAGAATGTCAATTAGCTGTAGGCAGAGCTTTTATTCCAAACAGTTAATGCCTAGACTCCATTTCAAATCTGCTAAATATCCTGGATCTCCTCACAACTTACTTGTTTCCCTTTTCTTTATAGTTAGAGTTTCCTTAACAAAGTTTCCAATCCCAGTCTTCTCCTTGTCCAAATCTCTGGTATATCTGCATCTTTCCCTAGTCATTCTCCGACCCTTCCCATGTCCTAGTATTTCCATAGCAACAACAGTTCTCATCTAGGATGAGACATTAAAAGTCTATCCCAGAATTAAAAAGACTCTAATTTATATTCTAAATCATTTGGGATCAAACAATATGCTGCTACCCAATTATTCAAACATTCCTAAGTAAATAACATAATAAAACCACTTCAAATTGGTATCCTACTTCTGGTGGACAAAGAAAACAGATCAACCTTCATAAGCTGAAAAACGTATTCAGTGACATAATATTGCCTTCAGGATCTACAGAAGGAAGGAACAGAATATATTATAGGTGTTATGATACCCTTACCTACCATTTTTTAAATTTAGGGTAGAGATCAGGACCATGCTGGTCACAAGCCTCCTTTAGAGTTCTGTGAAAATGGACCGCATCCTCATGGTTCAAGTACGTTGGAGTAAGGTCACATCCACCACCAAACCACCACAGCTTGTTACCTACAAAATCAAGACATGTGATTATCATGCAGACTTTGGACTTTGAGATGTTGCACACTACTCAATGTATTAGAAAACTTAATTTATCAGCTTAGTTTATTAAATATAAAGTGGGTGACAATCAAAACATATTTAGGGGCACCTGGGTGGCTCAGTAGGTTAAGCATCCAACTTTGGCTCTGGTCATGATCTTACGGTTCATGGGTTCAAGCCCTGCATCAGGCTCCATGCAGACAGTTCAGAGCCTGGAGCCTGCTTCGGATTCTGTGTCTCCCTCTCTCTCTCTGTCCCTCTCCTACTCATACTCTGTCTCTCTCAAAAATAAACAAACAATAAAATATATATATAAATATATATATCTAAATTTATCTCTGAATGGCCAATAAAGCCTAAGAGGAAGAAAAGGTAAAAGAGGTAGGAAATCAAAAAGTAAGAGAGTAGATCCAGGCAGGAAAATGTTAGGCACAGCAGTGATGATGAAACACCACATGGGTGGACCAGGAATGGCTGCATATTAAATCACATAAGGAGCATAAAATGCCTCTGCTGGGTCACAATTTAAACAACAATAACAACAATAAAAAACAAAAACAAACCACAAGCAAATCTCTGGCCCAGGTATCTGCGTTTACAAAAATTCCCCAGGAGATTCTGATGTCCCCTGTATTAAAAACCACTGCCCACGCTGCCTTAACCCCAGCAAAGGGCAAAAACACTTACAGAGGGACACAACTTACCATTTGAGAATAACTATTACATGTGTTTAGTTGGGTCTATAGGTTGTCAGTACCAGTTACCAACTTCTAACATTGAAAGGTTGAACCAAACTAAATGTCTTCAAAATCAAAGTTAAATACATCAACTTTAAATACCACCAGCTGCAGAGAAACCACCACCTGTAGAGAGGCCCTGCACAGACACTCCGCCAGGTGGTAACAGTACATCCGGCTAATTTGGAGACATGGGCTGGAACTACATGTCCTTAATGAGGCATTATCAACTCCACTGTATCTTAAACCCACTGATAACACATGCTGGTGACTAGCAGAGCAATACACGTGGAAGATGTTTTCACATTTTCACAAAAGCAAGTTCTCCATTTCCATTTAACCTTGTATATGAGGTTTTCCTTTGCATTTCCTTTCCTGTGCAAAGAACCCGGTATGCACTTTGAAGCTGAGGTTCATTAAATCATTTCTTCTGCATTGGAAGGAATATGGGGAACTTAGTTCAGAGCCCAGCCAATGCTATTTTCACTTTACCCTCTCGTGCATAATAAATTGCAGCTGCCAAGGAATAAGGCTTCATATGTCTCCTGAAAACCTCGTTAAGATTTATATATCCTTTCTCACATTTAGATTATGCCCCCTGGCTTTTTTTAAAATACACAATATTTGCACAATAATATTTTGCACAGCTCCAGGGATGCTTACCATCAGCTTCTTCTACTTCAAAGTATCTGTAGTTGAAATGGATAGTAGGAGCATGAGGATTCTTGGGGTGAATGACAGAGCTCACACCCATAGCAGAAAATGGCAATTTACCTGGAAAGCAAAACATGTAGTGAGCTCCACTCAGTCACCGGGCTTGAATAACTCCAACATGGTTTCAGGACCAATTTTGAAAAGCTGTTTTTTGTCTCTTAAAATAGAATTTTTACAAAGTAAATGTGAACATGCTTCTCTGACATGTGCACCAAATGATATATATGTGTTTGTTTGTTTGTTTTTACAGAAGCAATATTTATTGTACAAATAGAACTCATGGGGGAAAACAGTTTGCGGGACTTTTAAAGGCTGTTGAGACTGCCCGATTTACCATCTTTCGTCTTCAGAATTTTCCCTCTGCTTCTCATTTGTTTCGCTGCTTCCTCAGAAAGATTTCCATGAACAACAGAAACGCTCACCCCAGCCTTTTCAAAAACACGCCCATCCTGAAGTACGCAGCTGATGCCACCACCTCCTGTTTATAGAGATACAAAACAAAGAGAGAAGGTAAGGGTACATGCAAAATAAAAAACAACCCTTGTGTGAAGGTGGTGGGATTAGGAGTGATTTTCCTCCTCTAAACTGAGTATTTCTTCTACATCTAAAATAAATCACTGGAGAGGCGCCTGGGTGGCTCAGTCAGTTAAGTGCCTGACTCTTGATTTCTGCTCAGGTCATGATCTCAAATTTTGTGAGATCAAGCTCCCACCCACAGGGCTCCAAGCTAGCTCCAAAACCTGCTTGGGACGCTCTCTCTCTCTCCCTCTTTCTCTGCTCCTCTACCAGGCAAACTCACCCTGTCTCTCTCTCAAAATAAATAAACTTTAAAAATAAAATAAAAATCACTGGAATATTTCCCCTTTAAATACTACTGTTCACAATGGCATCCATTGGTTATGATATAGGAAAGAAGTCCAAAGTTAAAAACAGGTATGGGTATGTTTTAGGAATATTCTATTATTACCAAGTTTAAGAGCTCCATATTATTTCAGTTGTTTTTCTCAGTGTGTTGTGTACCATTTAATTTTGTTTAAAGGCAATTAAAAAACAGTAGACATTCGAACTCTTCAGGGATTTGGGACCTTAAGCTGAATAAGATACACATTAATATTTAGGTATATGAGATTTACTATTAATAGTTTTTTAAGACATTACAGTTACCACAAAGGCAGCTGTTCATGGAGGTACTTGTTTGTCTTTGTTTTATTTGTAAGAATTTTTAGAGCTGCATGGGACATAAGATTATCCAGTGTAACCCATGTACATTTCAAATGAGAAAATGAAGCCCAGGAAGACAAAACACGTTGTCCAACATCACACAGCTGGCAAGCGGTCCAATTTGCCTCAGTGCTTTCTATGTATCAGATAATACTTTAAGCACTTCTTATGTAACCATTCCTACATCCCCTCATATATTATCTAATCTCATTTCATAAATGAGGACACAGAGGCACATAAAAAACTAAGTAACTTCTGAAGACCACACAGCTACTCTAGTACTTGTGGTGGAGTCCTGGTTCAACGGTCTTCACGTGAAAACATTATAAGACAGAAAACTACAAAAGACCTACTACAAAAGACCAGTTTTAACGTCACTTAATAGAGATGTGACAGCATCACAGCTCAAAATCTGCTGAGAAGGATGCTGAAGTATTCCTAGCTAAGAAGTCAGGAATTTTTCAAGTTTATGACCAAAATGTGGGGTTTCCCTACACAGGCAATAACATGGTCATAAATATATGATCCTATAAACACTGGATTTTTCTTTATTGAAGTACAATTGACATATAACATGATATTAGTTTCGGGTATACAACACAATGATTCAGTATTTGTATACATTGCAAAATAAGTCTAGTTACCATCCATCACCACAGTTACAAATTTTTTTTCGTATGATGAGAATTGTCAAGATCAACTCTCTCAGCAGTATATGCAATACAATACTTTTGACTGTAATCACCATGCTGTACATTACATCATTATGACTTATTTATTTTGTAACTGGAAGTTTGTACCTTCACCCATTTTGTCCATTCCCTTAGTCCCCTCCTAACTGCCAACTACCAATCTGAAGAAGTGGGTTTTGCCATTGGAAGAAAAGATTGTCCTAGCAGGAAATCTGAGGGGTGCATTTGGTAGAACTACTGACAAGCAGCAGTTGTGCAAACATTTCTTGTGCAACTTGGGGAAAAGATCTACTGATACAATGACACCCTCAACTGGAGGAGTCTGGCCAACACTTAGCAAATAGGAGGCAAGTTAATCTTTCCATCTCTAAAGGAGAATGGGAAACGCACCCAGAGAAGCGGATGAAATGTGAGGAAAATCGATGCTCAATTACAACTTTGGACATCCACGCCTGTTGCCTAAAAATAACCCTAAAACTATTATGAAAAATGCCATTAAAAAATCGCCTGGACTCTGTAACCTACAGTATTAGAGTGACAGCAGATCTGGATCCAGAGGTCTGCAAGCAGAGGTCTAATGACCCGTACAGGGTCAATCTCCCTAAAGGTGTCACTTCTAACCTAGCAGCTGCTCTGTGGGTACCCATTTCCTAGTCCCAGCCCCTATTCTCCGTCATCTGCTGCCAGCAGCCTAAATCCCGACCTCTAACCTCCGTCTCCACCTCCCGCTGAGCGCCGGTCTCCTCACCTTCCTTCCTCTCCCACCGGTCCACGGAGAAGCTGGCGCCCCCGTCTACCTGTGCCAGAGCCTGGCACACCTGGGCCTGGGTCTCCAGGATCAGCAGCTCCATCTTGGTCTTCATGTCGCTCGGTCTCCCCCGCAGCTCGCGCAGGTCGGTCACAGGCAAGGCCATGAAGCAGCTGCAGCGGCGGGCCAGCTCGTCCTCTTCCTCAGGCTTCCNCCAGGCGCACAGCTCTCCGCGGCCGCCGCGCGCAGCTCGCCAGCAGGAGCCCGCGCTCAGCCTGCCCAAGTGCAAGGCCATATTCCCGCGCTGTCACCCCTAGCAATGCCCACGTCCCGGAGATCGGTCCCTAAGCTCCTTGGAGGCCCCAAGCTGGGGAGCCGCTCTGGGAGTGGAAACCTTGGCAAAGAAGAGCTACTACCGGGTCGGTCCCCGGGCGGCCGGCGGGATGCGGGGGATTCTGGGAGCTGTAGTCCAGCTCCTATCGTCGCCTGCAGGGGCGCGCCGGGGAGATAAAGAATCCACAGTCTCCAGAAGGGCGGGTCCAAAGACAAGGGAGCTCGATGCCGGAGGTGCGAGAGGGCTGTGTAAGTGAAGACAGAGATAAGAGGCTTTCTAGTCACGTACAACCTCTGGTCGGCTGTCCAATCAGCTACAGGGTGTAGACAAACTAGGGCTGGACCCTGAGACCCAGTAGGGCAGAAATATGGCCGGGGTCTCTTCTCAATTTACATTCACATTTTACATTTACAATTTACAAATTACATTTTCAAACTGTTGCAAATCCTGTCTCTGAGTCTATACAGAACGCCCCTTCGTGTCCCGTTCCAGTCCAGGAGACCTTCTAGAACGTGCAGGATTGCCTGGGGGCAGAACCTGAGAGACTCCTTTTGTAACAGCTATTTTTAAAGGAAGTTGGTAAGGTAGTGAAGGGCTGCTAAGAAAATCCTAGTAAAAGACTTTAAGGGAGTTCATCATTACAATCTTTCCAGGTATTGATCCTGCACTAACCACTTGATTATTTTAGAAATAGGAAAAGCAAAGTGATCGTTTTACTAAACAAGCATGAAACTGGTGTGTTTGGGTGATCAAGAAATTAGATTAGACTTAAAAATACATATCACCCTACAGTTGTGGGGTGCTGCCAAGCATTTCTCACCTTTAGTACTTTCAACACTTGTGTAAGCTAGGCGTGGCAAACAAACATCTGCCCTGCTTCTTCCCTGCTACCACCATCAACACACACACACACACACACACACACTTTTCAAAAAAGATGAAAGAAGCTAATAGATTTGACAGATTTTTGTTCTTGTTGTTCCTGTAATATGCCACAGTTCTATGTTGTCTGGACATAAAAGTGTTAGAAAGACTGTCATGGAATGATTTTAATTTCTAGTAGTAGATAATAATTTAAGCCACTTATAGTGGTCTCTAAAAGTTTTTTAGTGGCCAGGTGCAGTGATGGAACTTCATCGCTATGGGTCAGACCAGTTGTTCAAACCAGTGTATCTTATTCATCCACAATTGCGTCTGGCAACTCTCCCACTGGGAAACAATGTTAGCTGGGTAGGCATGCTTGACTCCCTAGCAGATTCAATAAAAGGTAAAGGTTTGGATTGAGAAGTGAATAGACTACGTCAGAGGAAGAAAACCATTGGATTTTAGCTATAGTGTAACTTGGTGGGAGACTGAGTTGCAGGAGGAAAGGGAAGATAAGAACTATCACTGCAGGAAGAGTTGTTTGCCTCTCCTAGGCGCCGGTGATAGGGTTTGGCTGGGCCTGGGGATAGCAATTGAAGCTCATTAATGGAATGTCTTTCTTAGTGCATTTTTCTATAAGAACCCCCATTCATTATCGCTCTGATTCTGAGAATACTCATAAAGCTAGGAAAAGATAAGCAGGCACAGGCTGGTTTGAACATATGCCCAGTCAGATAGTCTGGTCTTGAGCCAACTGTATACTAGTTTGCAGGTTTCCATCCCTCCCCATTCTTACCTCTCTATGCAAAGAGCTTGCTCTCCTTTCCTCTGGTTTCCAGAGCCCTCCCTACCCTTACCTTATTATTCTATGCTAAAGAAAGGCCTTTATAACTCTGAACCTTAAAAATAAAACAGCTAGCTATTTAATCAGCAAAAATGAGTTTATCTGGGCATAGCAGAGGAATTGCACTCCAGACATGCAAACTCCAGCACACCATAGGCAAGAACAATACAGAAGAACAAAAGAGAGGAGTTTCCGTATATAGAGGAAAGGAAAGGGGTTGTTTGGAAGGAAATTTCATAGGAGGAGAAAGAGAGTTCAGAGTTGTGGTGGCTTCTCATTGTTGCTGGGTGGGGAGAAAATCCTTCCTAAAGTGGTATGCAAAGTAAGCTGTAACTGATACTGAGTGAGAACATCCCTTAATTATTTCCTGACCTTATTTTGAATAGGGGTTCCTTTATTCATTTTCACACAGCCTGGTTAATGTGAATTTAAACTACCTTCCTGTGGGTACAAATTGTCTCCAAGGGATTTAAGCCCTATTTTTCAGCATTGAATAAAAAAATGTCCCCTATTCAAGCAATTCCAAGAATCTGAAAGCTAGTGAGGACAAATAATAAGTTTATAATAAGTTATAAAACATAAGATGTAAGGTAGGGCTTCTCATCCTTTATTGAGCCTAGTTTCCTGCACTGCTTTATGATCCTACAAAGCAAAAAGATTTTTGAATAGCCTTGTACAAACTCATGAGCCATATATATATGTATGTATACATATATATATAGAATAAGATAGCAAAGAAGTGGACTTTTTGATATTTTTACTCTATTTTTTGGAATTTATCTTTTAACTGTTTAGGTCTTTATATATATTGTTTTATTTTAGAGAGAGAGAGAGAGAGTCTGTGAGTCAGGGAGAGGGGCAGAGGTAAGAAAGAGAATCTTAAGCAGGCTCTATGCTCAGTGTGGAGCCCAATGCAGGGCTCAATCTCACAAACCATGAGATCATGACCTGAGCTGAATTCAAGAGTTGAATGCTTAACCAACCGAGCCACCCAGATGCCCAAAAATGTCTAGGTCTTTAGATAGAAGTATTTACATATTTCATTAAAATAATAGGTTCTTAAAGTTAAATTGCTAACTTGCTTTTTCTTTAACTGAAGTAATTTTAAAATTAGTTTCTCATAGAGGTGTAGATCCCACCCAAAAATTCAAGAAAAGTTTTATGAAAGGGAGGAATTGTGGTGCCTGATCCTTAGTCCTTCACCTTTTGCCTTTTGCCCCTATATATTTTTTCTCTATAGTAATATGCATGTGGTATCTGGAGTTGCAGCAACCATTTTTTAAAATGTTTTTTTAAATTTATTTCTGAGCGAGAGAGTGAGAGGCAGCATGAGCAGGGGAGGGTCAGAGAGAGAGGGAGACCGAGAATCTGAAGCAGGCTCCAGGCTCTGAGCTAGCTGTCAGCACAGAGCTCGACGCGGGGCCCAAACCCATGACCATGAGATCATGACCTGAGCTGAAGTCGGACACTTAACCGACTGAGCCACCCAAGGGCCCCTTGCAGCAACCATTTGTAACAAATATTATAAAAATCACGTGGAAAATTTTGCAGAGCAGTAATATAGAAGGAGCCTGGATCCTGATAACTTCCTTGAGTAGATGTAGTAGCCTTGGACTGGAGTTCTTGTTATATGAGGAAAAATAAATAAATTAAGGTACTGTTTGTCAGATTTTCAGCACCTTCAGCTTAAGTCTTTCTAACATCCTAATTATTGCATCTCGATTCAATGTCTACACTGGAGCCAACCAAGAATGGCCAGAGGTATAGAGGATGGAATCATGTCAGAACACGATGACCTCCAGGGGTGTATGGTGGCTCAGTTGGTTGCTTAAGTGTCCAACTCTTCATTTCTGCTCCAGTCATGATTTCATTGTTCATGGGTTTGAGCCCAGCATGGAGCTTCATACGGCAATGTGGAACCTGCTTGGGATTCTCTGTCTCCCTCTCTCTCTCTCTCTCAAAATAAATAAACAAACATTTAAAAAAAAAGTACATGATGACCTCCCGCTATAATTGAGGGTAATGGTAAGTCTGGGATATCATTTTCAGAAAAAAAGGGAAATATGGTAAGCAGACAATACCATTGATGCCCAATATAGAGACAGATTTTTGAAGATAATTCTGGGGTATTGAGCTTATGAATCTAAGATGAACAAAAATATGGAATTCAGAAAGAACTAGCACATTTAGGTGTGACAGAAGGTAATAGGTTTAATCTAGACAGTTATTAACAGTTATTTCTACCAGTCCAGCCAAAGCTATCCAGCTGTTCCATTTGCCTTAGGTACAGAAGCTTCCTGACCACCCCACCCTTTCACCATACAATGCTCTTAACAACCATTCTAGGAGGCTTAAGAACACTATGGCTCAACTGAAAGTGAGAGTTGTTTGGGAATATGTTGGGGACAACATGTTTGGGTATATGAAAGTATCTCTTCTGTTTAGGCAAGCTAGGGACAATGGGCATGGGGCAATAGGACATCAGACAGCAATGAGAAAGACATTTAACCGATGTCATGTGGCACTTTCAACTAATGTTATTTGCTCAAGAGATGCAGAGCTGCTTTCACTCACGTCATGGCAAATTCATCTCATCTGGTGAACTAGAAGGTTTTCTTGGAAAACACACATCTAAGATTTTTAACTTAAGCCCATATCAACATCTTTTTAAACTTAGGTATCAAGAATCAGTTCCCTTTGTTCTCTGCATCTATCTAAACACTTTCTTCCATGTCTAACAGTTTAGAGAAGGCCGGGACCTGCTTCTAGAGATTGAATGAATACAGAGGGAGAAAAAGGCACATTTGAAATATTTTCTTTTGCTGCAAAACATGCTGAGATGCTGGTGGGTTACAAATGGAAATATGAATTCTGAGGAGTGAGGGCTGGAAGAGTAAAGATTTGTGAGATACCCATGGTGCTGGAATGATGGAAAGTTCATGGAGGAACTTTTAGAAGAAAAGGATAAAGGGTTCAAAGTCAGAACACAGGGAATAAGAGACATTTAGGGACAAGGGAAACAAGAAATCATAGGGTCTTTGGTGCCATGTCACAAAAGTATGAAGGGGAGAAGGCATCAAGGAGGAGAGTGGGGTCTGTGGGCAGAATCTGCACCCTCTGCTCAGAGAACACCTACACCTTACCAGGAACCAGGGTCCATAAAGAAGTTACTGCCCTTCTCCTGTCCTCCTAGAAACGGACATTCCATTTGAGCCACCAGACAGATAATCTCTCCCAGTGAAATACTATATAGAGGCAGTCCCCACTTTGCCTTGTACTTCAGGACCATAAAAATCACCGTACTCACAGAAGCCAAACAGATCAATCTTAATGATCAATGTGAAAAAATTATGATTGTTCTGTGACCTTTAAAACTTTCTGCCAAAACACTAAGAACTCAGTTACTGTAGGTTAAAAATGAAAAAATATCAAAATTAATATTTATTTGGTACACTACAATTTAAAGGCTTAGAAACATTCAGAATTAAAGTGCCTTATTTCTCTGTGCTTATCAAAAATAGGTTGAAAAGTGCTGGTCTTCTTTTCTTATTCTATAACTTCTGACATGGAGTGACTATCTTTTCTATACCTTATTAGTGAACTGTCTGCTTTTCCTAAGTTTAAATCAGCTTCCAACATTTTGTCCTTTGTGCCTTGAAAGTTGTGGCTTATCCCAAGACTTCCTTTCAGTTTTTATTTATTTAAGTAATGTCTACAGCCAACGTGGGGCTTGAGCTAATGACCTTGAGATCAAGAGTCACATGCTCTTCTGACTGAGCCAGCCAGGTGCCCTTCCCGCACCCCCAAGAGTTCCTTTAATGTGAAATTGTAGTTGTTTTATCAGCATCACTTCTGGCTTGCCATAACCACTTTATTCCTTTATTTTAACATGTTTTCCTTCACCAAGTTCCTCTGATCCTTAATTTTATGTCTGAACTTGGTTGTGGGCATGGTGCCCAGATGTTTGGTCAACATCAGCTTTTCCCTGGGTTTCCAGGCTGCTGGCTCACTGTGCAGATTTTTGATTTGCCAGCCTCCATAATCATGTGAGCCAGTTCCTTAAAATAAATCTCTTTACACACACACACACACACACACACACACACAC
>NW_027531917.1:4452332-4452716 GCF_008692635.1 Crocuta crocuta | reverse complement strand
ATACAGTTCTTGAGGCTGAATATCCAATTGTCTCAAAAGGTGGCAGTAACGAAATTTCCACGGCCAGCTATTTCTTCTATAATTTCATGTACATTCAATTAGGATTTCACTTCCAGTGTTACCACTTTTTATTTCTTTACTACACTTTCATCTTTGATGGCCAATTACTGCTTTCCTTAATCCATTTTTGTTAAATGTCATGTGGGCTTATCACTGAGAGACAAGGAAGCAACATAGCTACACACTTTGCTCTCTGTGCATAAACTGAATAATATATTCAGTGACCAATCACTAACAGACTTTCAGAAAAATAATGTGATTGGTCAGCGAACATTGTGTGCCCCTGTTATTTATTATTTATATTTATTATTATTATTTGTGGAC